>NW_025727338.1:0-300000 GCF_021461385.2 Schistocerca piceifrons | reverse complement strand
CTGACTCTTCCTAGTGTCAATGTTTTCTACCATTCCTGTGACACTAGTTATAGATTCCGATTCATCACTTCGGGTTTACTGTATCCCTCTGACCTTCTTATTGACGATGCAACACAGAAATTGCATCGGAATTAAATACAAAAGGCACAATGCCGACTCAAGTACAAGAAGACTGGCTCTTCTTAATGACTATGTTTTGAACCATTTCTTTGACACTAGATCTAGATTCCAAAGCTTCACTTCAGGTTTACTGTATCCCTCTGACCTTCTTATTGACGAGAAAACACAGATGTTGCATCGGAATTAAGTACAAAAGGCACAATGCCGACTTAAGTACAAGAAGACTGACCCTTCTTACTGTCTATGTTTTGAACCATTCCTGTGACACTAGTTACAGATTCCGATGCTTGACTTCAGGTTTACTGTATCCCTCTGACCTTCTTATTGACGATGAAACACAGAAATTGCATCGGAATTAAATACAAAAGGCACAATTTTGACTTAAGTACAAGAAAACTGACTCTTCTTTCGGTCTATGTTTTGAACCATTCCGGTGACACTAGTTATAGATTCCGATGCTTCACTTCAGGATTAATGTATCCCTCTGAGCTTCTTATTGACGATGAAACGCAGTAATTGCATCAGAATTATATACAAAAGGCACAATGCCGACTTAAGTACAAGAAGACCGATTCTTCTTACTGTCTATGTTTGAACCATTCCTGTGACACTAGTTATATATTCCGATGCTTCACTTCAAGTTTACTGTATCCCTCTGACATACTTATTGACGATGAAACACAGAAATTGCTTCGGAATTATATACAAAAGGCACAATGCCGAATTAAGTACAAGAAGACTGACTATTCTTACTGTCTATGGTTTGAACCATTCCTGTGACACTAGTTATAGATTCCGATGTTTCGCTTCAGGTTTACTGTATCCAGCTGACCTTCTTATTGACGATGAAGCACACAAATTGAATCGGAATTAAATACAAAAGGCACAATGCCGACTTAAGTACAAGAAAACTGACTCTTTTTAGTGTTTATGTTTTGAACCATTCCTGTGACACTAGTTATAGAGTCCGATGCTTCACGTCAGGTCTACTGTATCCCTGTGACCTTCTTTTTGACGATGAAACACAGCAATTTCATCGGAATTACATACAAAAAGGCACAATGCCGACTTAAGTACAAAAAAAACGACTCTTCTTACTGTCTATGTTCTGCACCATTCCTGTGACACTAGTTATAAATTCCGATGCTTCACTTCGGGTTTACTGTATCCCCCTGACCTTCTTATTGACGATGAAACAGAGAAAATGCATCGGAATTAAATACAAAAGGCACAATGCCGACTGAAGTACAAGAAGACAGACTCTTTCCATTGTCTATGCTTTGAACCATTCCGGTGAAACTAGTTACAAGTTCCGATGCTTCACTTCAGGTTTCCTGATAAATCTGACCTTCTTATTGACGATGAAACACAGAAATTGCATCGGAATTAAATACAAAAGGCACAATGCCACTCAAGTACAAGAAGACTGGATCTTCTTACTGTCTGTAATTTGAACCATTCCTCTGACACTTGTTACAGATTCCGTTGCTTCACTTCAGGTTTACTGTATCCCTCTGATCTTCTTATTGACGATGAAACACAGAAATTGCATCGTAATTAAACACAAAAGGCACAATGCCGACATAAGTACAAAATGTCTGACTCTTCTTACTGTCTATGTTTTGAACCATTCCTGTGACACTAGTTAAAGATTCCGATGCTTCACTTCAGGTTTACTGTATCCCTCTGACCTTCTTATTGACGATGAAACACCGAAATTGCATCTTAATTAAATCCAAATGCACAATGCCAACTTCAGTACAAGAACAGTGTCTCTTCTTACTGTCTATTGTTTGAACCATTCCTGTGCCACTAGTTGTAGATTACGATGCTTCACTTCAGGTTTACTGTGTCCCTCTGACCTTCTTATTGACGATGAAACACAGAAAATTCATCGGAATTAAATACAAAAGGCACAATGCCGGCTCAAGTGCAAGAAGACTGGCTCTTCTTACTGTCTATAGTTTGAACCATTCCTGTGACACTAGTTATAGATTCCTATGTTTCACTTCAGGTTTACTGTATCCAGCTGACCTTCTTATTGACGATGAAGCACAGAAATTGCATCGGAATTAAATACAAAAAGCACAATGCCGACTTAAGTACAAGAAGACTGACTCTTCTTACTGTCTATGTTTTGAACCATTCCTGTGACACTAGTTATATATTCCGATGCTTCACTTCAGGTCTACTGTATCCAGCTGACCTTCCTATTGATGATGAAAGACAGAAATTGCATCGGAATTAAATTCATGAGTCACAATGCCGACATAAGTACAAGAAAACTAACTCTTCTTACTGTCTATGCTTTGATCCAATCCTGTGACACTAGTTATAGATTCCGATGCTTCACTTCAGGATTACTGTATCCCTCTGACCTTCTCATTGACGATGAAACACAGAAATTGAATCGGAATTAAATACAAAAGGCACAATGCCGACTTAAGTACTAGAAAACTGACTCTTCTTACTGTTTATGTTTGGAACCATTCCTGTGACACTAGTTATAGATTTCGATGCTTCACTTCAGGTCTACTGTATCCCTGTGACCTTCTTTTTGACGATGAAACACAGAAATTGCATCGGAATTAAATACAAAAGGCACAATGCCGACTTAAGTACAAGAAAACCGACTCTTCTTACTGTCTATGTTCTGCACCATTCCTGTGACACTAGTTATAAATTCCGATGCTTCACTTCGGGTTTGCTGTATCCCCCTGACCTTCTTATTGACGATGAAACAGAGAAATTGCTTCGGAATTAAATACAAAAGGCACAATGCCGACTGAAATACAAGAAGACAGACTCTTTCTATTGTCTATGCTTTGAACCATTCCGGTGAAACTAGTTATAGGTTCCGATGCTTCACTTCAGGTTTACTGTATCCCTCTGACCTTCTTATTGACGATGAAACACAGAAATTGCATCGGAATTAAATACAAAAGGCACAATGCCGACTCAAGTACAAGATGACTGGCTCTTCTTTCTGTCTATGTTTTGAACCATTCCTGTGACACTAGTTATAGATTCCTATGCTTCACTTCAGGTTTACTGTATCCCTCTAACCTCCTTATTGACGATGAAACACAGAAATTGCATCTTAATTGAATACAAAAAGCACAATGCCGACTTAAGTACAAGTAGACTGACGATTCTTACTGTCTATGTTTTGAACCATTCCAGTGACTCTAGTTATAGATTCCGATGCTTCACTTCAGGTTTACTGTATTCCTCTGACCTTCACATTAACGGTCAAACACAGACATTTCATCGCTATTAAATACTAAAGGCACAATGCCGACTCAAGTACAAGATGACTGGCTCTGCTTACTGTCTATGTTTTGAACCATTCCTGTGACACTAGCTATAGATTCCGTTGCTTCACTTCAGGTTTACTGTATCCCTCTGACCATCTTACTGACGAAGAAACACAGAAATTGCATCGGAATTAAATACAAAAGGCACAATGCCGACTGAAGTACAAGAAGACTGACTCTTTCTATTGTCTATGTTTTGTACCATTCCGGTGAAACTAGTTATAGGTTCCGATGCTTCACTTCATGTTTACTGTATCCCTCTGACCTTCTTATTGACGATGAAACACAGAAATTGCATCTTAATTAAATACAAAAGGCACATGCCGACTTAGGTACAAGAAGACTGACTCTTCTTACTGTCTATGTTCTGCACCATTCCTGTGACACTAGCTATAAATTCCGATGCTTCACTTCGGGTTTACTGTATCCCCCTGACCATCTTATTGACGATGAAACAGAGAAATTGCATCGGAATTAAATACAAAAGGCACAATGCCGACTGAAGTACAAGAAGACAGACTCTTTCTATTGTCTATGCTTTGAACCATTTCGATGAAACTAGTTATAGGTTCCGATGCTTCACTTCAGGTTTACTGTATCCCTCTGACCTTCTTATTGACGATGAAACACAGAAATTGCATCGGAATTAAATACAAAAGGCACAATGCCGACTCAAGTACAAGAAGACTGGCTCTTCTTACTGTCTATAATTTGAACCATTCCTGTGACACTAGTTACAGATTCCGTTGCTTCACTTCAGGTTTACTGTATCCCTCTAATCTTCTTATTGACGATGAAACACAGAAATTGCATCGGAATTAAACACAAAAGGCACAATGCTGACTTAAGTACAAAAAGACTGACTCTTCTTACTCTCTATGTTTTGAACCATTCCTGTGACATTAGTTATAGATTCCGGTGCCTCACTTCAGGTTTACTGTATCCCTCTGACCTTCATATTGACGATGAAACACAGAAATTGCATCGGAATTAAATACAAAAGGCACAATGCCGACTCAAGTACAAGAAGACTGGCTGTTCTTTCTGTCTATGTTTTGAACCATTCCTTTGACACTAGTTATAGATTCCGATGCTTCACTTCAGGTTTACTGTATCCCTCTGACCTTCATATTGACGATGAAACACAGAAGTTGCATCGGAACTAAATACACTCCTGGAAATGGAAAAAAGAACACATTGACACCGGTGTGTCAGACCCACCATTCTTGCTCCGGACACTGCGAGAGGGCTGTACAAGCAATGATCACACGCACGGCACAGCGGACACACCAGGAACCGCGGTGTTGGCCGTCGAATGGCGCTAGCTGCGCAGCATTTGTGCACCGCCGCCGTCAGTGTCAGCTTGTTTGCCGTGGCATACTGAGCTCCATCGCAGTCTTTAACACTGGTAGCATGCCGCGACAGCGTGGACGTGAACCGTATGTGCAGTTGACGGACTTTGAGCGAGGGCGTATAGTGTGCATGCGGGAGGCCGGGTGGACGTACCGCCGAATTGCTCAACACGTGGGGCGTGAGGTCTCCACAGTATATCGATGTTGTCGCCAGTGGTCGGCGGAAGGTGCACGTGCCCGTCGACATGGGACCGGACCGCAGCGACGCACGGATGCACGCCAAGACCGTAGGATCCTACGCAGTGCAGTAGGGGACCGCACCGCCACTTCCCAGCAAATTAGGGACACTGTTGCTCCTGGGGTATCGGCGAGGACCATTCGCAACCGTCTCCATGAAGCTGGGCTGCGGTCCCGCACACCGTTAGGCCGTCTTCCGCTCACACCCCAACATCGTGCAGCCCGCCTCCAGTGGTGTCGCGACAGGCGTGAATGGAGGGACGAATGGAGACGTGTCGTCTTCAGCGATGATAGTCGCTTCTGCCTTGGTGCCAATGATGGTCGTATGCGTGTTTGGCGCCGTGCAGGTGAGCGCCACAATCAGGACTGCATACGACCGAGGCACACAGGGCCAACACCCGGCATCATGGTGTAGGGAGCGATCACATACACTGGCTGTACACCACTGGTGATCGTCGAGGGGCCACTGAATAGTGCACGGTACATCCAAACCGTCATCGAACCCATCGTTCTACCATTCCTAGACCGGCAAGGGAACTTGCTGTTCCAACAGGACAATGCACGTCCGCATGTATCCCGTGCCACACAACGTGCTCTAGAAGGTGTACGTAAACTACCCTGGCCAGCAAGATCTCCGGATCTGTCCCCCATTGAGCATGTTTGGGACAGGATGAAGCGTCGTCTCACGCAGTCTGCACGTCCAGCACGAACGCTGGTCCAACTGAGGCGCCAGGTGGAAATGGCATGGCAAGCCGTTCCACAGGACTATATCCAGCATCTCTACGATCGCCTCCATGGGAGAATAGCAGCCTGCATTGTTGCGAAAGGTGGATATAAACTGTACTAGTGCTGACGTATCCGACCCCAGGAATGTGTCAATAAAGTTTCCCCTTCCTGGGACAATTAATTCACGGTGTTCTTATTTCAATTTCCAGGAGTGTACAAAAGGCACAATGCAGACTCAAGTACAAGAAGACTGACGATTCTTACTGTCTATGTTTTGAACCATTCCTGTGACACTAGTTATAGATTCCGTTGCTTCACTTCACGTTTACTGTATCCCTCTGACCTTCTTATTGACGGTGAGACACAGAAATTGCATCGGAATTAAATACAAAAGGCACAATGCCCACTCAAGTACAAGAAGACTGGCTCTTCTTACTGTCTATGTTTTGAATCATTCCCTTGACACTGGTTATTGATTCCGATGCTTCACTTCAGGTCTACTGTAACCCTCTGACCGTCTTATTGATGATGAAACACAGAAATTGCATTGGAATTAAATACAAAAGACACAATACCGACTCAAGTACAATAAGTATGGCTCTTCTTACTGTCTATGTTTTGAACCTTTCCTGTGAGCTCGGTTTTGGATTTTGATGCTTCACTTCAGGTTTACAGTATCCCTTGGACTTTCTTATTGACGATGAAACACAGAACTTGAATCGGAATAGAATACAAAAGGCACAATGCCGACTTAAGTACAAGAAAACTGACTCTTCTTACTGTTTATGTTTTGAACCATTCCTGTGACACTAGTTGTAGATTCCGATGCTTCACTTCAGGTCTACTGTATCCCTGAGACCTTCTTTTTGACGATGAAACAAAGAAATTGCATCGGAATTAAATACAAAAGGCACAATGCCGACTTAAGTACAAGAAAACCGACTCTTCTTACTGTCTATATTTTGCACCATTCCTGTGACACTAGTTATAAATTCCGATGCTTCACTTCAGGTTTACTGTATCCCCCTGACCTTCCTATTGACGATGAAACAGAGAAATTGCATCGGAATTAAATACAAAAGGCGCAATGCCGACTAAAGTACAAGAAGACTGACTCTTTCTATTGTCTATGCTTTGAACCATTCCGGTGAAACTAGTTATAGGTTCCGATGCTTCACTTCAGGTTTACTGTATCCCTCTGACCTTCTTATTGACGATGAAACACAAAAATTGCATCGGAATTAAATACAAAAGGCACAATGCCGACTCAAGTACAAGAAGACTGTCTCTTCTTACTATCTATGTTTTGAACCACTCCTGTGACACTAGTTATAGATTCCGTTGCTTCACTTCAGGTTTACTGTATCCCTCTGATCTTCTTATTGACGATGAAACACAGAAATTGCATCGGAATTAAACTCAAAAGGCACAATGCCGACTTAAGTACAAAAAGACTGACTCTTATTACTCTCTATGCCTTGAACCATTCCTGTGGCACTAGTTATAGATTCCGATGCTTGACTTCAGATTTACTGTATCCCTCTGACCTTCATATTGACGATGAAATACAGAAATTGCATCGGAATTAAATACAAAAGGCACAATGCCGACTCAAGTACAAGAAGACTAGCTCTTCTTACTGTCTATGTTTTGCACCATTCCTGTGACACTCGTTATAGATTCCTATGCTTCACTTCAGGTTTACTGTATCCCTCTGTCCTTCGTATTGACGATGAAACACACAAATTGCATCGGATTTAAATACTAAAAGCACAATGCCTACTTAAGTACAAAATGACTGCCTCTTCTTACTGTCTATGTTTTGAACCATTCCCGTGACACTAGTTAAAGATTCCGAAGCTTCACTTCAGGTTTACTGTATCCCTCTGACCTTCTTATTGAAGATGAGACACAGAAATTGCATCGGAATTAAATACAAAAGGCAAACTGCCGACTTAAGTACAAGAAAACTGACTCTTCTTACTGTCTATGTTTTGAACCATTTCTGTGACACTAGTTATAGTTTCCGATGCTTCACTTCAGGTTTACTGTATCTCTCTGACCTTCTTATTGACGATGAAACACAGATATTGCATCTTAAGTAAATACAAAAGTCACAATGCAGACGTAAGTACAAGAAGACTGACTCTTCTTACTGTCTATGTCTTCAACCATTCCTGTGACACTAGTTATAGATTCCGATGCCTCACTTCAGGTTTACTGTATCCAGCTCACCTTCTTACTGACGATGAAACAAAGAAATTGCATCGGAATTAAATACAAAAGGCACAATGCCGACTTAAGTTCAAGAATACTGACTCTTCCTACTGTCTATGTTTTGAACCATTCCTGTGACACTAGTTATAGATTCCGATGCTTCACTTCAGGTTTTCTGTATCCCTCTTACCTCCTTATTGACGATGAAACACAGAAATTGCATCTCAATTTAATCCAAAAAGCACAATACCTACTTAAGTACAAGAAAACCGACTCTTCTTACTGCCTATGTTTTGCACCATTCCTGTGACACTAGTTATAGATTCCGATGCTTCACTTCAGGTTTACTGTGTCCCCCTGACCTTATTATTGACGATGAAACACAGAAATTGCATCGGACTTAAATACAAAAGGCACAATGCCGACTTAAGTACAAAAAGACTGACTCTTCTTACTCTCTATGCTTTGAACCATTCCTGTGACACTAGTTATAGATTCCGATGCTTCACTTCAGGTTTACTGTATCCCTCTGACCTCCTAATTGACGATGAAACACAGAAATTGCATCTTAATTAAATACAAAGGGCACAATGCCGACTTAAGTACAAGAAGACTGACGATTCTTACTGTCTATGTTTTGAACCATTCCAGTGACACTAGTTATAGATTCCGATGCTTCACTTTAGGTTCACTGTATCCCTCTGACCTTCTCATTGACGATCAAACACAGGAATTTCATCGCAATTAAATACAAAAGGCACAATGCCGACTCAAATACATGAAGACTGGCTCTTCTTACTGTCTATGTTTTGAACCATTCCTGTGACACTAGTTATAGGTTCCGTTGCTTCACTTCACGTTTACTGTATCCCTCTGACCTTCTTATTGACGATGAGACACGAAAATTGCATCGGAAATAAATACAAAAGGCACAATGCCGACTTAAGTACAAGAAAACTGACTCTTCTTACTGTTTATGTTTTGAACCATTCCTGTGACACTAGTTGTAGATTCCGATGCTTCACTTCAGGTCTACTGTATCCCTGAGACCTTCTTTTTGACGATGAAACAAAGAAATTGCATCGGAATTAAATACAAAAGGCACAATGCCGACTTAAGTACAAGAAAACCGACTCTTCTTACTGTCTATATTTTGCACCATTCCTGTGACACTAGTTACAAATTCCGATGCTTCACTTCAGGTTTACTGTATCCCCCTGACCTTCCTATTGACGATGAAACAGAGAAATTGCATCGGAATTAAATACAAAAGGCGCAATGCCGACTGAAGTACAAGAAGACTGACTCTTTCTATTGTCTATGCTTTGAACCATTCCGGTGAAACTAGTTATAGGTTCCGATGCTTCACTTCAGGTTTACTGTATCCCTCTGACCCTCTTATTGACGATGAAACACAAAAATTGAATCGGAATTAAATACAAAAGGCACAATGCCGACTCAAGTACAAGAAGACTGTCTCTTCTTACTATCTATGTTTTGAACCACTCCTGTGACACTAGTTATAGATTCCGTTGCTTCACTTCAGGTTTACTGTATCCCTCTGATCTTCTTATTGACGATGAAACACAGAAATTGCATCGGAATTAAACTCAAAAGGCACAATGCCGACTTAAGTACAAAAAGACTGACTCTTATTACTCTCTATGCTTTGAACCATTCCTGTGGCACTAGTTATAGATTCCGATGCTTGACTTCAGGTTTACTGTATCCCTCTGACCTTCATATTGACGATGAAATACAGAAATTGCATCGGAATTAAATACAAAAGGCACAATGCCGACTCAAGTACAAGAAGACTAGCTCTTCTTACTGTCTATGTTTTGCACCATTCCTGTGACACTCGTTATAGATTCCTATGCTTCACTTCAGGTTTACTGTATCCCTCTGTCCTTCGTATTGACGATGAAACACACAAATTGCATCGGATTTAAATACTAAAAGCACAATGCCTACTTAAGTACAAAATGACTGCCTCTTCTTACTTTCTATGTTTTGAACCATTCCCGTGACACTAGTTAAAGATTCCGAAGCTTCACTTCAGGTTTACTGTATCCCTCTGACCTTCTTATTGAAGATGAGACACAGAAATTGCCTCGGAATTAAATACAAAAGGCAAAATGCCGACTTAAGTACAAGAAAACTGACTCTTCTTACTGTCTATGTTTTGAACCATTTCTGTGACACTAGTTATAGTTTCCGAAGCTTCACTTCAGGTTTACTGTATCTCTCTGACCTTCTTATTGTCGATGAAACACAGATATTGCATCTTAAGTAAATACAAAAGTCACAATGCAGACGTAAGTACAAGAAGACTGACTCTTCTTACTGTCTATGTCTTCAACCATTCCTGTGACACTAGTTATAGATTCCGATGCCTCACTTCAGGTTTACTGTATCCAGCTCACCTTCTTACTGACGATGAAACACAGAAATTGCATCGGAATTAAATACAAAAGGCACAATGCCGACTTAAGTTCAAGAATACTGACTCTTCCTACTGTCTATGTTTTGAACCATTCCTGTGACACTAGTTATAGATTCCGATGCTTAACTTCAGGTTTTCTGTATCCCTCTTACCTCCTTATTGACGATGAAACACAGAAATTGCATCTCAATTTAATCCAAAAAGCACAATACCGACTTAAGTACAAGAAAACCGACTCTACTTACTGCCTATGTTTTGCACCATTCCTGTGACACTAGTTATAGATTCCGATGCTTCACTTCAGGTTTACTGTGTCCCCCTGACCTTATTATTGACGATGAAACACAGAAATTGCATGGGACTTAAATACAAAATGCACAATGCCGACTTAAGTACAAAAAGACTGACTCTTCTTACTCTCTATGCTTTGTACCATTCCTGTGACACTAGTTATAGATTCCGATGCTTCACTTCAGGTTTACTGTATCCCTCTGACCTTCATAGTGACGATGAAACACAGAAGTTGCATCGGAATTAAATACTAAAGACACAATGCCGACTCAGGTACAAGAAGACTGGCTCTTCTTACGTTCTATGCTTTGAACCATTCCTGTGACACTAGTTATAGATTCCTATGCTTCACTTCAGGTTTACTGTATCCCTCTGACCTCCTAATTGACGATGAAACACAGAAATTGCATCTTAATTGAATACAAAAGGCACAATGCCGACTTAAGTACAAGAAGACTGACGATTCTTACTGTCTATGTTTTGAACAATTCCAGTGACACTAGTTATAGATTCCGATGCTTCACTTTAGGTTCACTGTATCCCTCTGACCTTCTCATTGACGATCTAACACAGGAATTTCATCGCAATTAAATACAAAAGGCACAATGCCGACTCAAATACAAGAAGACTGGCTCTTCTTACTGTCTATGTTTTGAACCATTCCTGTGACACTAGTTATAGGTTCCGTTGCTTCACTTCACGTTTACTGTATCCCTCTGACCTTCTTATTGACGATGAGACACGTAAATTGCATCGGAAATAAATACAAAAGGCACAATGCCGACTCAAGTACAAGAAGACTGGCTCTTCTTACTGTCTATGTTTTGAAAAATTCCCTTGACTCTAGTTATTGAATCCGATGCTACACTTCAGGTCTACTGTATCCAGCTGACCTTATTGACGATGAAACACAGAAATTGCATCGGAATTAAATACAAAAGCCACAATGCCGACTAAAGTACAAGTAGACTGACTCTTATTACTGTCTATGTTTTGAACCATTCCTGTGACACTAGTTAGACATTCCGATGCTTCACTTCAGTTTTACTGTAACCCTCTGACCGTCTTATTGATGATGAAACACAGAAATTGCATCGGAATGAAATACAAAAGACACAATGCCGACTCAAGTATAAAAAGTCTGGCTCTTCTTACTGTCTATGTATTGAACCTTTCCTGTGAGCCCGGTTTTGGATTCCGATGCTTCACTTTAGGTTTACAGTATCCCTTGGACTTTCATATTGACGACGAAACACAGAAATTGCATCGCGATTAAATAGAAAAGGCACATTGACGACTTGAGTACAAGAAATTTGACTCTTCTTCCTGTCAATGTTTTGAACCATTCCTGTGACACTAGTTATAGCTTCCGATGCTTCACTTCAGGTTTACTGTATGCCCCTGACCTTCTTATTGACGATGAAACACAGAAATTGCATCGGAATTAAATACAAAAGGCACAATGCCGACTGAAGTACAAGAAGACTGACTCTTTCTCTTGTCTATGTTTTGAACCATTCCGGTTAAACTAGTTATAGGTTCCGATGCTTCACTTCAGGTTTACTGTATCCGCCTGACCTTCTTATTGACGATGATACACAGATATTGCATCGGAATTAAATACAAAAGGAATAATGCCGACTCAAGTACAAGAAGACTGGCTCTTCTTACTGTCTATGTTTTGAAACATTCCTGTGACACTAGTTATAGATTAGGTTGCCTCACTTCCGGTTTACTGTATCCCTCTAATCTTCTTATTGACGATGAAACACAGAAATTGCATCGGAATTAAATACAAAAGGCACAATGCCGACTTAAGTACAAGAAGACTGGCTCTTCTTACTGTCTATGTTTTGACCATTCCCTTGACACTAGTTATTGATTCCGATGCTTCACTTCAGGTCTACTGTATCCAGCTGACCTTCTTATTGACGATGAAATACAGAAATTGCATCGGAATTAAATACAAAAGACACAATGCCGACTCAAGTACAAAAAGTCTGGCTCTTTTTACTGTCTATGTTTTGAACCTTTTCTGTGAGACCGGTTTTAGATTCCGATGCTTCACTCCAGATTTACTGAATCCCCCTGACCGTCGTATTGACGATGGACACAGAAATTGCATCGGAATTAAATACAAAAGGCACAATGCCGACTCAAGTACAAGAAAACTGGCTCTTCTTCCTGTCTATGTTTTGAACCGTTCCTGTGACACTAGTTATAGATTCCGATGCTTCAATTGAGGTTTACTGTATCCCTCTGACCGTCTTATTGATGATGACACACAGAAATTGCATCGGAATTAAATACAAAAGGCACAATGCCGATTCAAGTACAAGAAAACTGGCTCTTCTTCCTGTCTATGTCTTGAACCGTTCCTGTGACACTAGTTATAGATTCCGATGATTCACTTCAGGTTTACTGTATTCAGCTGACCTTCTTATTGACGATGAAACACAGATATTGCATCGGAATTAAATACAAAAGGCACAATGCCGACTTAAGTACAAAAAACTGACTCTTCTTCCTGTCTATGTTTTGAACCATTCCTGTGACACTAGTTATAGATTCCGATTTTTCACTTCAGGTTTACTGTATCCACCTGACCTTCTTATTGACGATGAAACACAGAAATTGCATCGGAATTAAATACAAAAGGCAAAATGCCGACTTAAGTACAAGAAGTCTGACTCTTCCTACTCTCTATGTTTTGAACCATTCCTGTGACACTAGTGATAGATTCCGATGCATCACTTCAGGTTTACTGTATCCCTCTGACCGTCTTATTGACGATGAAACACAGATATTGCATCTTAAGTAAATACAAAAGTCACAATGCAGACGTAAGTACAAGAAGACTGACTCTTCTTACTGTCTATGTCTTCAACCATTCCTGTGACACTAGTTATAGATTCCGATGCCTCACTTCAGGTTTACTGTATCCAGCTCACCTTCTTACTGACGATGAAACACAGAAATTGCATCGGAATTAAATACAAAAGGCACAATGCCGACTTAAGTTCAAGACTACTGACTCTTTCTACTGTCTATGTTTTAGAACCATTCCTGTGACACTAGTTATAGATTCCGATGCTTAACTTCAGGTTTTCTGTATCCCTCTTACCTCCTTATTGACGATGAAACACAGAAATTGCATCTCAATTTAATCCAAAAAGCACAATACCGACTTAAGTACAAGAAAACCGACTCTTCTTACTGCCTATGTTTTGCACCATTCCTGTGACACTAGTTATAGATTCCGATGCTTCACTTCAGGTTTACTGTGTCCCCCCTGACCTTATTATTGACGATGAAACACAGAAATTGCATCGGACTTAAATACAAAATGCACAATGCCGACTTAAGTACAAAAAGACTGACTCTTCTTACTCTCTATGCTTTGAACCATTCCTGTGACACTAGTTATAGATTCCGATGCTTCACTTCAGGTTTACTGTATCCCTCTGACCTTCATAGTGACGATGAAACACAGAAGTTGCATCGGAATTAAATACTAAAGACACAATGCCGACTCAGGTACAAGAAGACTGGCTCTTCTTACTTTCTATGCTTTGAAACATTCCTGTGACACTAGTTATAGATTCCTATGCTTCACTTCAGGTTTACTGTATCCCTCTGACCTCCTAATTGACGATGAAACACAGAAATTGCATCTTAATTGAATACAAAAGGCACAATGCCGACTTAAGTACAAGAAGACTGACGATTCTTACTGTCTATGTTTTGAACCATTCCAGTGACACTAGTTATAGATTCCGATGCTTCACTTTAGGTTCACTGTATCCCTCTGACCTTCTCATTGACGATCAAACACAGGAATTTCATCGCAATTAAATACAAAAGGCACAATGCCGACTCAAATACAAGAAGACTGGCTCTTCTTACTGTCTATGTTTTGAACCATTCCTGTGACACTAGTTATACGTTCCGTTGCTTCACTTCACGTTTACTGTATCCCTCTGACCTTCTTATTGACGATGAGACACGGAAATTGCATCGGAAATAAATACAAAAGGCACAATGCCGACTCAAGTACAAGAAGACTGGCTCTTCTTACTGTCTATGTTTTGAACCATTCCTGTGACACTAGTTATAGGTTCCGTTGCTTCACTTCACGTTTACTGTATCCCTCTGACCTTCTTATTGACGATGAGACACGGAAATTGCATCGGAAATAAATACAAAAGGCACAATGCCGACTCAAGTACAAGAAGACTGGCTCTTCTTACTGTCTATGTTTTGAAAAATTCCCTTGACTCTAGTTATTGAATCCGATGCTTCACTTCAGGTCTACTGTATCCAGCTGACCTTATTGACGATGAAACACAGAAATTGCATCGGAATTAAATACAAAAGCCACAATGCCGACTAAAGTACAAGTAGACTGACTCTTGTTACTGTCTATGTTTTGAACCATTCCTGTGACACTAGTTAGACATTCCGATGCTTCACTTCAGTTTTACTGTAACCCTCTGACCGTCTTATTGATGATGAAACACAGAAATTGCATCGTAATGAAATACAAAAGACACAATGCCGACTCAAGTATAAAAAGTCTGGCTCTTCTTACTGTCTATGTATTGAACCTTTCCTGTGAGCCCGGTTTTGGATTCCGATGCTTCACTTTAGGTTTACAGTATCCCTTGGACTTTCATATTGACGACGAAACACAGAAATTGCATCGCGATTAAATAGAAAAGGCACATTGACGACTTGAGTACAAGAAATTTGACTCTTCTTCCGGTCAATGTTTTGAACCATTCCTGTGACACTAGTTATAGCTTCCGATGCTTCACTTCAGGTTTACTGTATGCCCCTGACCTTCTTATTGACGATGAAACACAGAAATTGCATCGGAATTAAATACAAAAGGCACAATGCCGACTGAAGTACAAGAAGACTGACTCTTTCTCTTGTCTATGTTTTGAACCATTCCGGTTAAACTAGTTATAGGTTCCGATGCTTCACTTCAGGTTTACTGTATCCGCCTGTCCTTCTTATTGACGATGATACACAGAAATTGCATCGGAATTAAATACAAAAGGAATAATGCCGACTCAAGTACAAGAAGACTGTCTCTTCTTACTGTCTATGTTTTGAAACATTCCTGTGACACTAGTTATAGATTAGGTTGCTTCACTTCCGGTTTACTGTATCCCTCTGATCTTCTTATTGACGATGAAACACAGAAATTGCATCGGAATTACACACAAAAGGCACAATGCCGACTTAAGTACAAAAAGATTGACTCTTCTTACTCTCTGTGTTTTGAACCATTCCTGTGACACTAGTTATAGATACCGATGCTTCACTTCAGGTTTACTGTATCCCTCTGACCTTCATATTGACGATGAAACACAGAAATTGCATCGGAATTAAATACAAGAGGCACAATGCCGACTTAAGTACAAGAAGACTGGCTATTCTTACTGTCTATGTTTTGACCATTCCCTTGACACTAGTTATTGATTCCGATGCTTCACTTCAGGTCTACTGTATCCAGCTGACCTTCTTATTGACGATGAAATACAGAAATTGCATCGGAATTAAATACAAAAGGCACAATGCCGACTTAAGTACAAGTAGACTGACTCTTCTTACTGTCTATGATTTGAACCATTCCTGTGACACTAGCTATACATTCCGATGCTTCACTTCAGTTTTACTGTATCCCTCTGACCGTCTTATTGATGATGAAACATAGAAATTGCATCGGAATTAAATACAAACGGCACAATGCCGACTCAAGTACAAAAAGTCTGGCTCTTTTTACTGTCTATGTTTTGAACCATTCCTGTGACACTAGTTATAGATTCCGATGCTTCACTTCAGGTTTACTGTATCCCTCTGACTGTTTTATTGACGATGAAACACAGAGATTGCATCGGAATTAAATACATAAGGCACAATGCCGACTCAGGTACAAGAAGTCTGGCTCTTCTTACTGTCTATGATTTGAACCTTTCCTGTGAGACCGGTTTTAGATTCCGATGCTTCACTTCAGGTATACTGTCTCCCTTCGACCTTCTTATTGTTGACGAAACGCAGAAATTGCATCGGAATTAAATAGAAAAGGCACAATTCCGACTTAAGCACAAGAAAACAGACTCTTCTTAACATCTATGTTTTGAACCATTCCTGTGACACTAGTTAAAGATTCCGATGCTTCACTTCAGGTTTACTGTATCCAGCTGACCCTCTTATTGACGATGAAACACAGAAATTGCATCGGAATTAAATACAAAAGGCACA
This sequence comes from Schistocerca piceifrons, assembly GCF_021461385.2. Taxonomy (NCBI): domain Eukaryota; kingdom Metazoa; phylum Arthropoda; class Insecta; order Orthoptera; family Acrididae; genus Schistocerca; species Schistocerca piceifrons. The sequence goes on along the minus strand of NW_025727338.1, from coordinate 283,021 downwards.
ATGCCGACTTAAGTGCAAGAATACAGACTCTTCTAACTGTCTATGTTTTGAACCATTACTGTGACATTAGTTTTACATTCCGATGCTTTACTCCAGGTTTACTGTATCCCTCTGACCTCCTTATTGACGATGAATCACAGAAATTGCATCTTTATTGAATACATAAGGCACAATGCCGACTTAAGTACAAGAAGACTGACTCTTCTTACTGTCTATGTTTTGAACCATTCCTGTGACACTAGTTATAGATTCCGATGCTTCACTTCAGGTTTACTGTATCCCTCTGACCTTCTTATTGACGATGAAACACAGAAATTGCATCGGAATTATATAGAAAAGACACAATGCCGACTTAAGTACAAGAAGACTGACTCTTCTTACTGTCTATGATTTGAACCATTCCTGTGACACTAGTTATGGAATCCGATGCTTCACTTCAGGTTTACTGTATCCCTCTGACCTTCTTATTGACGATAAAACACAGAAATTGCATCTTAATTAAATACAAAAGGCACATGCCGACCTAAGTACAGGAAGACTGACGCTTCTTACTGTCTATGTTTAAAACCATTCCTGTGACACTAGTTATAGTTTCCGATGCGACACTTCAGGTTTACTGTATCCAGTTGACATTCTTATTGACGATGAAGCACAGAAATTGCATCGCAATAAAATACAAAAGGCACGATGCCGACTTAAGTACAAGAAGACTGACTCTTCTTACTGTCTATGTTTTGAACCATTCCTGTGGCACTAGTTATAGATTCCGATGATTCACTTCAGGTTTACTGTATCCCCTGGACCTTCTTATTGACTACGAAACACAGAAATTGCATCGGAATTAAATAGAAAAATGCACAATGCCGACATAAATACAGGAAAACAGACTCTTCTTAATATCTATGTTTTGAACCATTCCTGTGACACTAGTTATAGATACCGAAGCTTCACTTCAGGTTTACTGTATCCCTCTGACCTTCATATTGACGATGAAACACAGAAATTGCATCGGAATTAAATACAAAAGGCACAATGCCGACTTAAGTACAAGAAGACTGGCTCTTCTTACTGTCTATGTTTTGACCATTCCCTTGACCCTAGTTATTGATTCCGATGCTTCACTTCAGGTCTACTGTATCCAGCTGACCTTCTTATTGACGATGAAATACAGAAATTGCATCGGAATTAAATACAAAAGGCACAATGCCGACTTAAGTACAAGTAGACTGACTCTTCTTACTGTCTATGATTTGAACCATTCCTGTGACACTAGCTATACATTCCGATGCTTCACTTCAGTTTTACTGTTCCCTCTGACCGTCTTATTGATGATGAAACATAGAAATTGCATCGGAATTAAATACAAAAGACACAATGCCGACTCAAGTACAAAAAGTCTGGCTCTTCTTACTGTCTATGTTTTGAACCTTTTCTGTGAGACCGGTTTTAGATTCCGATGCTTCACTCCAGATATACTGAATCCCCCTGACCGTCGTATTGACGATGGACACAGAAATTGCATCGGAATTAAATACAAAGGGCACAATGCCGACAAAGGTACTAGAAGGCTGACTCTTCTTACTGTCTATGTTTTGAACCATTCCTGTTACACTAGTTATAGATTCCGATCCTTCACTTCAGATTTACTGTATCCCACTGACCGTCGTATTAACGATGAGCACAGAAATTGCATCGGAATTAAATACAAAAGGCACAATGCCGACTCAAGTACAAGAAAACGGGCTCTTCTTCCTGTCTATGATTTGAACCGTTCCTGTGACACTAGTTATAGATTCCGATGCTTCACTTCAGGTTTACTGTATCCCTCTGACCATCTTATTGACGATAAAACACAGAAATTGCATCGGAATTAAATACAAAAGGCACATGCCGACTTAAGTACAGGAAGACTGACGCTTCTTACTGTCTATGTTTAAAACCACTCCTGTGACACTAGTTATAGATTCCGATGCGACACCTTAGGTTTACTGTATCCCTCTGACCTTCTTATTGGCGACCAAACACAGAAAAGTGATCGGAATTAAATACAAAAGGCACAATGACAGCTCAAGTACAAGAAGACTGGCTCTTCTTACTGTCTATGTTTTGAACCATTCCTGTGACACTAGTTATAGATTCCGATGCTTCACTTCAGGTTTACTGTATCCAGTTGACCTTCTTATTGACGATGAAGCACAGAAATTCCATCGGAATAAAATACAAAAGGCACAATGCCGACTTAAGTACAAGAAGACTGACTCTTCTTACAGTCTATGTTTTGAACCATTCCTGTGACACTAGTTATAGATTCCGATGCTTCACTTCAGGTTTACTGTATCCAGTTGACCTTCTTATTGACGATGAAGCACAGAAATTCCATCGGAATAAAATACAAAAGGCACAATGCCGACTTAAGTACAAGAAAACTGACTCTTCTTACTGTCTATGTTTTGAATCATTCCTGTGACACTGGTTATAGATTCCGATGCTTCACTTCTGGTTTACTGTATCCCTCTGACCTTCTTATTGACGATAAAACACAGAAATTGTATCTTAATTAAATACAAAAGGCACAATGCCGACTTAGGTATAAGTAGACTGACTCTTTTTACTGTCTATAATTTGAACCATTCCTGTGACACTAGTTATAGATTACGATGCTTCACTTCAGTTTTACTGTATCCCTCTGACCGTCTTATTGATGATGAAACACAGAAATTGCATCGAAATTAAATACAAAACGCACAATGCCGACTCAAGTACAAGAAGTCTGGCTCTTCTTACAGTCTATGTTTTGAACCTTTCCTGTGAGACCGGTTTTCGATACCGATGCTTCACTTCAGGTTTACTGTATCCCTTGCACTTTCTTATTGACAACGAAACACAGAAATTGCATCGGAATTAAATAGAAAAGGCACAATGCCGACTTAAGTGCAAGGAAACTGACTCTTCTTCCTGCCTATGTTTTGAACCATTCCTGTGACACTAGTTATAGATGCCGATGCTTCACTTCAGGTTTACTGTATCCAGCTGACCTTCTTATTGAGGATGAAACACAGAAATTGCGTCGGAATTAAATACTAAGGGCAAAATGCCGACTTAAGTACAAGAAGACTGACTCTTCCTACTGTCTATGCTTTGAACCATTCCTGTGACACTAGTTATAGATTCCGATGCTTCACTTCAGGTTTACTGTATCCCTCTGACCGTTTTATTGACGATGAAACACAGAGATTGCATCGGAATTAAATACATAAGGCACAATGCCGACTCAGGTACAAGAAGTCTGGCTCTTCTTACTGTCTATGATTTGAACCTTTCCTGTGAGACCGGTTTTAGATTCCGATGCTTCACTTCAGGTATACTGTCTCCCTTCGACCTTCTTATTGCCGACGAAACGCAGAAATTGCATCGGAATTAAATAGAAAAGGCACAGTTCCGACTTAAGCACAAGAAAACAGACTCTTCTTAACATCTATGTTTTGAACCATTCCTGTGACACTAGTTATAGATTCCGATGCTTCACTTCAGGTTTACTGTATCCAGCTGACCCTCTTATTGACGATGAAACACAGAAATTGCATCGGAATTAAATCAAAAGGCACAATGCCGACTTAAGTGCAAGAATACAGACTCTTCTAACTGTCTATGTTTTGAACCATTACTGTGACATTAGTTTTACATTCCGATGCTTCACTCCAGGTTTACTGTATCCCTCTGACCTCCTTATTGACGATGAATCACAGAAATTGCATCTTTATTGAATACAAAAGGCACAATGCCGACTTAAGTACAAGAAGACTGACTCTTCTTACTGTCTATGTTTTGAACCATTCCTGTGACACTAGTTATAGATTCCGATGCTTCACTTCTGGTTTACTGTATCCCTCTGACCTTCTTATTGACGATGAAACACAGAAATTGCATCGGAATTATATAGAAAAGGCACAATGCCGACTTAAGTACAAGAAGACTGACTCTTCTTACTGTCTATGATTTGAACCATTCCTGTGACACTAGTTATGGAATCCGATGCTTCAATTCAGGTTTACTGTATCCCTCTGACCTTCTTATTGACGATAAAACACAGAAATTGCATCTTACTTACATACAAAAAGCACAATGCCGACTTAAGTACAAGATGACTGACTCTTCCCACTGCCTATGTTTTGAACCATTCCTTTGACACTAGTTATAGATTCCGATGCTTCACTTCAGTTTTACTGTATCCCTCTGACCGTCTTATAGACGATGAAACACAGAAATTGCATCGAAATTAAATACAAATCGCATATTGCCGACTTAAGTATAAGAAAACTGACTCTTCTTACTGTCTATGTTTTGAACCATTCCTGTGACACTAGTTATAGATTCCGATGCTTCACTTGAGGTTTACTGTATTCCTCTGACCTTCATAATGACGACGAAGCACAGAAAATGCATCGGAATTAAATACAAAATGCACAATGCCGACTTAAGCACAACGAAAATGACTCTTGTTACTGTCTATGTTTTGAACCAATCCTGCGGCACTAGTTATAGATTACGATGCTTTACTTCAGGTTTACTATATGCAGTTGACCTTCTAATTGACGATGAAGCACAGAAATTGCATCGGAATTAAATACAAAAGGCACAATGGCGACTTAAGTACAAGAAGACTGACTCATCTTACTGTCTATGTTTTGAACCATTCCTGTGACACTAGTTATAGATTCCGATGCTTCACTTCAGGTTTACTGTATGCCTCTGGCCTTCTTATTGACGATGAAGCACAGAAAATGCATCGGAATTAAATGGAAAAGGCACAACGCCGACGTAAGTACAAGAAAACTGACTCTTCTTACTGTCTATGTTTTGAACCATTCCTGTGACACTGGTTATAGATTCCGATGCTGCACTTCAAGTTTACTGTATCCCTCTAACCTTCTTATTGACGTGGAAACACAGAAATTGCATCTTAATTAAATACAAAAGGCACAATGCCGACTTAAGTACAAGAAGGCTGACTCTTCTTACTGTCTACGTTTTGAACCATTCCTGTGACACTAGTTATAGATTTCGATGCTTCACTTCAGGTTTACTGTATCCCTCTGACAGTCGTATTGACGATGAAACACAGAAATTGAATCGGAATTAAATACAAAAGGCCCAATGCCGACTTAAGTACAAGAAGACTGACTCTTCTTACTGTCTATGTTTTGAACCATTCCTGAGACACTAGTTTTAGATTGCGATGCTTCACTTCAGGTTTACTGTATCCCTCTGACCTCCTTATTCACGATGAAACACAGAAATTGCATCTTAATTAAATACAACAGGCACAATGCTGACTTAAGTACAAGAAGACTGACTCTTCGTACTGTCAATGTTTTGCACCATTCCTGTGACACTAGTTATTGATTCCGATGCTTCACTTCAGGTTTACTGAATCCCTCTGACCTTCTTGTCGACGATGAAACACAGAAATTGCATCTTACTTACATACAAAAAGCACAATGCCGACTTAAGTACAAGATGACTGACTCTTCCCACTGCCTATGTTTTGAACCATTCCTGTGACACTAGTTATAGATTCCGATGCTTCACTTCAGTTTTACTGTATCCCTCTGACCGTGTTATAGACGATGAAACACAGAAATTGCATCGAAATTAAATACAAATCGCATATTGCCGACTTAAGTATAAGAAAACTGACTCTTCTTACTGTCTATGTTTTGAACTATTCCTGTGACACTAGTTATAGATTCCGATGCTTCACTTCAGGTTTACTGTATCCCTCTGACCTTCTTAATGACGATGAAACACAGAAATTGCATCGTAATACAAATAAAAGGCACAATGCCGACTTAAGTACAAGGAGACTGACTCTTCTTAGCGTCTATGTTTTGAACCATTCCTGTGACACTAGTTATAGATTCCGATGCTTCACTCTAGGTTTATTGTATCCCTCTAACTTTCTTATTGACGATGTAGCACAGAAATTGCATCGGAATTAAATACAAAAGGCAGAATGTCGACTCAAGTACAAGAAGACTGGCTCTTCTTACTGTCTATGATTTGAAACTTTCCTGTAAGACCAGTTTTAGATTCCGATGCTTGACTTCAGGTTTACTGCATCCTTTGGACCTTCTTATTGACGACGAATCACAGAATATGCATTGCAATTAAAAAGAAAAGGCACAATGCCGACTTAAGTACAAGAAAACTGACTCTACTTAGTGTCTATGTTTTGAACCATTCCTGTGACACTAGTTATAGATTCCGATGCTTCACTTCAGGTTTACTGTATCCCTCTGACCGTCCTATGGATGATGAAACTCGGAAATTGCATCTGAATGAAATAGAAAAGGCACAATGCCGGCGATTGTACAAGATGACTGACTCTTCTTACTGTCTATGTTTTGAACCATTCCTGTGACACTAGTTATAGATTCCGATGCTTCACTTCAGGTTTACTGTATCCCCTGGACCTTCTTATTGACGATGAATCGCAGAAATTGCATCGGAATTAAATAGAAAAGGCACAATGCCGACTTATGTACAAGAAGACTGACTCATCTTACTGTCTATGTTTTAAACCATTCCTGTGACACTAGTTATAGATTCCGATGCTTCACTTCAGGTTTACTGTATCCCTCTGATCTTCTTATTGACGATGAAACACAGAATTTGAATTGGAATTAAATACAAAAGGCACAATGCCGACTTAAGTACAAGAAGACTGACTCGTCTTACTGTCTATGATTTGAACCATTCCTGTGACACTAGTTATAGATTCCGATGCTTCACTTCATGTTTACTGTATCCCTTGGACCTTCTTATTGACGATCAAACTCATGAATTGCATCGGAATTAAATAGAAAAAGCACAATGCCGACTTTAGAACAAGAAAACTGAGTCTTTTTACTGTCTATGTTTGAACCATTCCTGTGACACTAGTTCTAGATTCAGATGCTTCACTTCAGGTTAACTGTATCCCTCTGACCCTCTTATTGACGATAAAACACAGTTATTACATCACAATTAAATACAAAAGGCACAATTCCGACCCAAGTACAAGAAGACTGGCTCTACTTACTTTCTATGTTTGGAACCTTTCCTGTAAGACCGGTTTTAGATTCCGATGCTTCACTTCAGGTTTACTGTTTCCCTTGGACCTTCTTATTGACGACGAAACACAGAAATTGCATCGGAATTAAATACATATGGCACAATGCCGACTTAAGTACAAGAAAACTGACTCTTCTTACTGTCTATATTTTGAACCATTCCTGTGACACTAGTTATAGATTCCGATGCTTTACTTTAGGTTTACTGTACCACTCTGACCTTCGTATTGTCCATGAAACACAGAAATTGCATCGGAATTAAATACAAAAGACACAATGCCGACATAAGTACAAGAAAACTGATTGTTCTTACTGCCTATGTATTTAACCATTCCTGTGACACTAGTTATAGATTCCGATGCTTCACTTCAGGTTTACTGTATCCCTCTGACCGTCTTATTGACGATGAAACACAGAAATTGCATCGGAATTAAATACAAAAGGCACAATGCCGACTCAAGTACAAGAGGACTGGCTCTTCTTACAGTCTATCTTTTGAACCTTTCCTGTGATACCGGTTTTAGATTCCGACCCTTCACTTCAGGTTTACTGTATCCCTTGGACCTTCTTATTGACGACCAAACACAGAAGCTGCACCGGAAGTAAATGGAAAAGGCACAATGTCGACTTATTTACAAGAAATCTGACTCTTCTTACCGTCTATGATTTAAACCATTCCTGTGACAATAGTTATAGGTTCCGATGAATCACTTCTGGTTTTCTGTATCCCTCTGACATTCTGATTGACGATGAAACACAGAAATTTCATCGGAATTAAATACAACAGGCACAATGTCGACTTAAGTACAAGACAACTGACTCTTCTTACTGTCTAAGATTTGAACCATTCCTGTGACATTAGTTATAGATTCCGATGCTTCACTTCAGGTTTACTGTATCCCTCTGACCTTCTTATTGACGATGAAACACAGAAATTGCATGGGAATTAAATACAAAAAGCACAATGTCGACTTAAGTACAAGACAACTGACTCTTCTTACTGTCTACGATTTTAACCATTCTTGTGACACTAGTTATAGATTCCGATGCTTCACTTCAGGTTTACTGTATCCCACTCACCGTCTTATTGACGATGAAACACAGAAATTGCATCGGAATTAAATACAAAAGGCACAATGCCTACTTAAGTACAAGAAGACTGGCTCTTCTTACATTCTATGCTTTGAACCTTTCCTGTGATACCGGTTTTAGATTCCGATGCTTCAAGTCAGGTTTACTGTATCCCTTGGTCTTTCTTATTGATGACGAAACACAGAAACTGCATCGGAATTAAATAGAAAATGGCACATTGTAGACTTAAGTACAAGAAAACTGATTCTTCTTACTGTCTATGTTTTGAACCATTCCTGTGACACTAGTTATAGATTCCGATGCATCACTTCAGGTTTACGGCATCCCTCTGACCCTCTTATTGACGATGAAACACAGAAATTGCATCGGAATTAAATACAAAAATCACAATGCCGACATAAGTACAAGAAAACTGATTCTTCTTAATGTCAATGATTTTAATCATTCCTGTGGCACTAGTTATAGATTCCGATGCTACACTTCAGGTCTACTGTATCCCTCTGACCGTCTTATTGACGATCAAACATAGAAATTGCATCGGAATTAAATACAAAAGCCACAATGCCGACCCAAGTACAAGAAGACTGGCTCTTCTTACTGTCTATGTTATGAACCTTTCCTGTGAGAACAGTGTTAGAATCCAATGCTTCACTTCAGGTTTACTGTATCCCTTGGACGTTCTTATTGACGACGAAACACAGAAATTGCATCGGAATTCAATTGAAAATGCACAATGCCGACTTAAGGACAAGAAAACTGACTCTTCTTACTGTCTATGTTTTGAACCATTCCTGTGACACCAGTTATAGATTCCGATGCTTCACTTTAGGTTTACTGTATCCCTCTGACCTTCTTAATGACGATGAAACACAGAAATTGCATCGTAATACAAATAAAAGGCACAATGCCGACTTAAGTACAAGAAGAGTGACTCTTCTTACTGTCTATGTTTTGAACCATTCCTGTGACACTAGTTATAGATTCCGATGCTTCACTTTAGGTTTATTGTATCCCTCTGACTTTCTTATTGACGATGAAACACAGAAATTGCATCGGAATTAAATAGAAAAGGCACAATGACGACTTTAGAACAAGAAAACTGAGTCTTACTACTGTCTATGTTTCAACCATTCCTGTGACACTAGTTCTAGATTCAGATGTTTCACTTCAGGTTTACTGTATCCCTCTGACCCTCATATTGACGATGAAACACAGTTATTACACCAGAATTAAATACAAAATCCACAATGCCGACCCAAGTACAAGAAGACTGGCTCTACTTACTTTCTATGCTTTGAACCTTTCCTGTAAGACCGGTTTTAGATTCCGATGCTTCACATCAGGTTTACTGTTTCCCTTCAACCTTCTTATTGACGACGAAACACAGAAATTGCATCGGAATTAAAAACAAAAGGCACAATGCCGACTTAAGTACAAGAAAACTCACTCTTCTTACTGTCTATGTTTTGAACCATTCCTGTGACACTAGTTATAGATTCCGATGCTTCACTTTAGGTTTACTGTACCACTCTGACCTTCTTATTGACGATGAAACACAGAAATTGCAACGGAATTAAATACAAAAGACACAATGCCGACATAAGTACAAGAAAACTGATTCTTCTTACTGTCTATGTATGTAACCATTCCTGTGACACTAGTTATAGATTCCGATGCTTCACTTCAGGTTTACTGTATCCCTCTGTCCGTCTTATTGACGATGAAACACAGAAATTGCATCGGAATTAAATACAAAAGGCACAATGCCGACTCAAGTACAAGAAGACTGGCTCTTCTTACAGTCTATCTTTTGAACCTTTCCTGTGATACCGGTTTTAGATTCCTACCCTTCACTTCAGGTTTACTGTATCCCTTGGACCTTCTTATTGACGACGAAACACAGAAACTGCATCGGAAGTAAATAGAAAAGGCACAATGTCGACTTATTTACAAGAAAACTGACTCTTCTTACTGTCTATGATTTGAACCCTTCCTGTGACAATTGTTATAGGTTCCGATGCATCACCTCTGGTTTTCTGTATCCCTCTGACCTTCTGATTGACGATGAAACACAGAAATTGCATCGGAATTATATACAAAAGGCACAATGCCGACTTAAGTACCAGAAGACTGACTCTTCTTACTGTCTATGTTTCGAACCATTCCTGTGACACTAGTCATAGATTCCGATGCATCACGTCAGGTTTACTGTATCCCTCTGACTTTCTTATTGACGATGAAAAACAGAAAATGCATCGGAATTAAATACAAATCGCATATTGCCAACTTCAGTATAAGAAAACTGACTCTTCTTACTGTCTATGTTTTGAACCATTCCTGTGACACTAGTTATAGATTCCGATGCTTCACTTTAGGTTTACTGTATCCCTCTGACCTTCTTAATGACGATGAAACACAGAAATTGCATCGTAATACAAATAAAAGGCACATTGCCAACTTAAGTACAAGAAGACTGACTCTTCTTACTGTCTATGCTTTGAACCATTCCTGTGACACTAGTTATAGATTCCGATGCTTCACTTTAGGTTTATTGTATCCCTCTGACTTTCTTATTGACGATGAAACACAGAAATTGCATCGGAATTAAATACAACAGGCACAATGTCGACTCAAGTACAAGAAGACTGGCTCTTCTTACTGTCTATGATTTGACCCTTTCCTGTAAGACCAGTTTTAGATTCGGATGCTTGACTTCAGGTTTACTGCATCCTTTGGACCTTCTTATTGACGACGAATCACAGAATATGCATTGGAATTAAATAGAAAAGGCACAATGCCGACTTAAGTACAAGAAAACTGACTCTACTTAGTGTCTATGTTTTGAACCATTCCTGTGACACTAGTTATAGATTCCGATGCTTCACTTCAGGTTTACTGTATCCCTCTGACCTTCCTATGGATGATGAAACACGGAAATTGCATCGGAATGAAATAGAAAAGGCACAATGCCGACGTAAGTACAAGATGACTGACTCTTCTTACTGTCTATGTTTTGAACCATTCCTGTGACACTAGTTATAGATTCCGATGCTTCACTTCAGGTTTACTGTATCCCTCTGTCCGTCTTATTGACGATGAATCACAGAAATTGCATCGGAATTAAATAGAAAAGGCACAATGACGACTTATGTACAAGAAGACGGACTCATCTTACTGTCTATGTTTTAAACCATTCCTGTGACACTAGTTATAGATTGCGATGCTTCACTTCAGGTTTACTGTATCCCTCTGATCTTCTTATTGACGATGAAACACAGAAATTGCATCGGAATTAAATACAAAAGGCACAATGCCGACTTAAGTACAAGAAGACTGACTCTTCTTACTGTCTATGCTTTGAACCATTCCTGTGACACTAGTTATAGATTCCGATGCTTCACTTCATGTTTACTGTATCCCTTGGACCTTCTTATTGACGATCAAACACATGAATTCCATCGGGATTAAATAGAAAAGGCACAATGACAACTTTGGTACAAGAAAACTGAGTCTTACTACTGTCTATGTTTGAACCATTCCTGTGACACTAGTTCTAGATTCAGATGCTTCACTTCAGGTTTACTGTATCCCTCTGACCCTCTTTTTGACGATGAAACACAGATATTACATCAGAATTAATTACAAAAGGCACAATGCCGACCCAAGTACAAGAACACTGGCTCTACTTACTTTCTATGCTTTGAACCATTCCTGTAAGACCGGTTTTAGATTCCGATGCTTCACTTCAGGTTTACTGTTTCCCTTGGACGTTTTTATCGACGACGAAACACAGAAATTGCATCGGAATTAAATACAAAAGGCACAATGCCGACTTAAGTACAAGAAAACTGGCTCTTCTTACTGTCTATGTTTTGAACCATTCCTGTGACACTAGTTATAGATTCCGATGCTTCACTTTAGGTTTTATGTACCACTCTGACCTTCTTATTGACGACGAAACACAGAAACTGCATCGGAAGTAAATAGAAAAGGCACAATGTCGACTTATTTACAAGAAAACTGTCTCTTCTTACTGTCTATGATTTGAACTATTCCTGTGACAATTGTTATAGGTTCCGATGCATCACTTCTGGTTTTCTGTATCCCTCTGACCTTCTGATTGGCGATGAAACACAGAAATTGCATCGGAATTAAGTAGAAAAGGCACAATGCCAACTTAAGTACCAGAAGACTGACTCTTCTTACTGTCTATGATTTGAACCATTCCTGTGACATTAGTTATAGATTCCGATGCTTCACTTCAGTTTTTCTGCATCCCTTTCACCTTCGTATTGACGATGAAACATAGAAATTGCATCGGAATTAAATACAAAAGGCACAAAGCCAACTCTAGTACAAGAGGAATTACTCTTCTTACTGTCTATGCTTCGAACCATTCCTGTGACACTAGTCATAGATTCCGATGCATCACTTCAGTTTTACTGTATCCCTTTTACCTTCTTATTGACGATGAAAAACAGAAAATGCATCGGAATTAAATACAAATCGCATATTGCCGACCTCAGTATAAGAAAACTGACTCTTCTTACTGTCTATGCTTTGAACCATCCCTGTGACACTAGTTATAGATTCCTATGCTTCACTTCAGCTTTATTGTATCCCTATGACCCTCTTATTGACGAAGAACCACAGAAACTGCATCGGATTTAAATACAAAAGGCACAATGCCGACTCAAGTACAAGTTGACTGGCTCTTCTTACTGTCTTTGTTTTGAACCTTTCCGGTAAGACCAGTTTTAGATTCCGATGCTTGACTTCAGGATTACTGAATCCATTGGACCTTCTTATTGAGGACGAAACACAGCATATGGATTGGAAATAAATTGAAAAGGCACAATGCCGACTTAAGTACAAGAAAACTGACCCTTCTGAGTGGCTACTTTTTGAACCATTCCTGTGACACTAGTTATAGATTCCGATGCTCTACTTTAGGTTTACTGTACCACTCTGACCTTCTTATTGACGATGAAACACAGAAATTGCATCGGAATTAAATACATAAGACACAATGCCGACATAAGTACAAGAAAACTGATTGTTCTTACTGTTTATGTATTTAACCATTCCTGTGACACTAGTTATAGATTCTGATGCTTCACTTCAGGTTTACTGTATCCCTCTGACCGTCTTATTGACGATGAAACACAGAAATTGCATCGGAATTAAATACAAAATGCACAATGCCGACTCAAGCACAAGAAGACTGGCTCTTCTTACAGTCTATCTTTTGAACCTTTCCTATGATACCGGTTTTAGATTCCGACCCTTCACTTCAGGTTTACTGTATCCCTTGGACCGTCTTATTGACGACGAAACACAGAAACTGCATCGGAAGTAAATAGAAAAGGCACAATGTTGACTTAATTACAAGAAAACTGACTCTTCTTACTGTCTATGTTTTGATCCATTCCTGTGACACTAGTTATAGGTTACGATGCATCACTTCAGGTTTACTGTATCCCTCCGACCCTCTTATTGACGATGAAACACAGAAATTGCATCGGAATTAAATACAAAAATCACAATGCCGACATAAGTACAAGAAAACTGATTCTTCTTAATGTCAATGATTTTACCCATTCCTGTGACACTAGTTATAGATTCCGATGCTTCACTTCAGGTTTAATGTATCCCTCTGACCGTCTTATTGACGATCAAACGCAGAAATTGCATCGGAATTAAATACAAAAGCCACAATGCCGACCCAAGTACAAGAAGACTGGCTCTTCTTACTGTCTATGTTATGAACCTTTCCTGTGAGAACAGTTTTAGAATCCGATGCTTCACTTCAGGTTTACTGTATCCCTTGGACCTTCTTATTGACGACGAAACACAGAAATTGCATCGGAATTCAATTCAAAAAGCACAATGCCGACTTAAGAACAAGAAAACTGACTCTTCTTACTGTCTATGCTTTGAACCATTCCTGTGACACTAGTTATAGATTCCGATGCTTCACTTCAGGTTTACTGTATCCCTCTGACCTTCTTAATGACGATGAAACACAGAAATTGCATCGTAATACAAATAAAAGGCACAATGCCGACTTAAGTACAAGAAAACTGACTCTACTTAGTGTCTATGTTTTGAACCATTCCTGTGTGCTAGTTATAGATTCCGATGCTTCACTTCAGTTTTACTGTATCCCTCTGACCTTCCTATGGATGATGAAACACGGAAATTGCATCGGAATGAAATAGAAAAGGCACAATGCCGACGTAAGTAAAGATGACTGACTCTTCTTACTGTCTATGTTTTGAACCATTCCTGTGACACTAGTTATAGATTCCGATGCTTCACTTCAGGTTTACTGTATCCCTTGGACCTTCTTATTGACGATGAATCACAGAAATTGCATCGGAATTAAATAGAAAAGGCACAATGCCGACTTATGTACAAGAAGACTGACTCATCTTACTGTCTATGTTTAAAAACCATTCCTGTGACACTAGTTATAAATTCCGATGCTTCACTTCAGGTTTACTGTATCCCTCTGATCTTCTTATTGACGATGAAACACAGAAATTGCATCGGAATTAAATACAAAAGGCACAATGCCGACTTAAGTACAAGTAGACTGACTCTTCTTACTGTCTATGCTTTGAACCATTCCTGTGACACTAGTTATAGATTCCGATGCTTCACTTCATGTTTACTGTATCCCTTGGACCTTCTTATTGACGATAAAACACATGAATTTCATCGGAATTAAATAGAAAATGCACAATGCCGACTTTAGAACAAGAAAACTGAGTCTTCTTACTGTCTATGTTTGAACCATTCCTGTGACACTAGTTCTAGATTCAGATGCTTCACTTCAGGTTTACAGTATCCCTTGGACCCACTTATTGACGATGAAACAGATATTACATCAGAATTAAATACAAAAGGCCCAATGCCGACCCAAGTACAAGAAGACTGGCTCTACTTGCTTTCTATGCTTTGAACCTTTCCTGTAAGACCGGTTTTAGATTCCGATGCTTCACTTCAGGTTTACTGTTTCCCTTGGACCTTCTTATTGACGACGAAACACAGAAACTGCATCGGAAGTAAATAGAAAAGGCACAATGTCGCCTTATTTACAAGATAACTGACTCTTCTTACTGTCTATGATTTGAACCATTCCTGTGACAATTGTTATAGGTTCCGATGCATCACTTCTGGTTTTCTGTATCCCTCTGACCTTCTGATTGACGATGAAACACAGATATTGTAACGGAATTAAATACAAAAGGCACAATGCCGACTTAAGTACCAGAAGACTGACTCTTCTTACTGTCTATGATTTGAACCATTCTTGTGACATTAGTTATAGATTCCGATGCTTCACTTCAGTTTTACTGTATCCCTTTTACCTTCGTGTTGACGATGAAACATAAAAATTGCATTGCATATAAATACAAAAGGCACAAAGCCAACTCAAGTACAAGAAGACTGACTCTTCTTACTGTCTATGTTGCGAACCATTCCTGTGACACTAGTCATAGATTCCGATGCATCACTTCAGGTTTACTGTATCCCTCTGACCTTCTTATTGACGATGAAAAACAGAAAATGCATCGGAATTAAATACAAATCGCATATTGCCGACTTCAGTATAAGAAAACTGACTCTTCTTACTGTCTATGCTTTGAACCATCCCTGTGACACTAGTTATAGATTCCTATGCTTCACTTCAGCTTTATTGTATCCCTATGACCTTCTTATTGACGATGAACCTCAGAAATTGCATCGGAATTAAATACAAAAGGCACAATGCCGACTCAAGTACAAGTTGACTGGCCCTTATTACTGTCTATCTTTTGAACCTTTCCGGTAGACCAGTTTTAGATTACGACGCTTGACTTCAGGTTTACTGTATCCATTGGACCTTCTTATTGAGGACGAAACGCAGCATATGGATTATAATTAAATAGAAAAGGCACAATGCCGACTTAAGTACTAGAAAACTGACTCTTCTGAGTGGCTATTTTTGAACCATTCCTGTGACACTAGATATAGATTCCGATGCTTCACTTCAGGTTTACTGTATCCCTCTGACAGCCTTATTGATGATGAAACACAGAATTTGCATCGGAATTAAATACAAGAGGCACAATGAAGAGTCAAGTACAAGAAGTCTGGCTTTTCTTACTGTCTATACTTTGAACCTTTCCTGTGATACCGATTCTATATTCCGATGCTTCACTTCAGGTTTACTGTATCATTTGGATTTTCTTATTGACGATGAAACACAGAAATTACATCGGAATTAAATTCAAAAGGCACAATGTCGACTTAAGTACAAGACAACTGACTCTTCTTACTGTCTATGTTCTTAACCGTTCCTGTGCCACTAGTTATAGATTCCGATGCTTCACTTCAGGTTTACTGTATCCCTCTGACCTTCTTATTGACGATGAAACACAGAAATTGCATCGGAATTAAATACAAAACGCACGATGCCGACTTAAGCATATGTAAACTGACTGTTCTTGCTGTCTATGATTTGAACCATTCCTGTGACACTAGTTATTGATTCCGGTGCTTCACTTCAGGTTTACGGTATCCCTCTGACCTTCTTATTGACGATGAAACACAGAAATTGCATCGGAATTACATACAAAACGCACAATGCCGACTTAAGTACAAGAAGACTGGCTCTTCTTACTGTCTATGCTTTGAACCTAGTGTGTGAGAACAGTTTTAGAATCCGATGCTTCACTTCAGGTTTACTGTATACCTTGGACCTTCTTGTTGACGACGAAACACAGGAAATTGCATCGTAATTCAATTGAAAAGGCACAATGCCGACTTAGGAACAAGAAAACTGACTCTTCTTACAGTCTATGTTTTGAACCATTCCTGTGACACTAGTTACAGATTCCGATGCTTCACTTGAGGTTTACTGTATCCCTCTGACCTTCTTATTGACGACGAAACACAGAAATTGCATCGTAATTCAATTGAAAAGGCACAATGCCGACTTAGGAACAAGAAAACTGACTCTTCTTACAGTCTATGTTTTGAACCATTCCTGTGACACTAGTTATAGATTCCGAAGCATCACTTCAGGTTTACTGTATCCCTCTGCCCTTCCTATTGAAAATGAAACACGGAAAATGCATCGGAATTAAATAGAAAAGGCACAATGCCGACTTAAGTACAAGATGACTGACTCTCCTTACTGTCTATGATTTGAACCATTCCTGTGACACTAGTTATAGTTTCCGATGCTTCACTTCAGGTTTTCTGTATCCCCCTGATCTTCTTATTGACGATGAAACACAGAAATTGCATCGGAATTAAATACAAAAGGCACTATGCCGACTTAAGTATAAGAAAACTGACTCTTCTTACTGTCTATGTTTTGAACCATTCCTGTGACACTAGTTATAGATTCCGATGCTTCACATCAGGTTTACTGTATCCCTCTGATCTTCCTATTGACGATGAAACACAGAAATTGCATCGGAATTAAATACAAAAGGCACAATGCCGACTTAAGTACAAGAAGACTGACTCTTCTTACTGTCTATGCTTTGAACCATTATTGTGACACTAGTTATAGATTCCGATGCTTCACTTCATGTTTACTGTATCCCTTGGACCTTCTTATTGACGATCAAACACAGAAATTGCATCGGAATTAAATACAAAAGGCACAATGCCGACTTAAGTACAAGAAAACTGACTCTTCTTACTGTCTATGTTTTGAACCATTCCTGTGACACTAGTTATGGATTCCGATGCTTCACTTCAGGGTTACTGTATCCCTCTGACCTTCTTATTGACGATGAAACACAGAAATTGCATCGAAATTAAATACAAAAGGCACAATGCCGACTTCAGTTCAAGAAAACTGATTCTTCTAACTGTCTATGTTTTGAACCTTTCCTGTGAGACCAGTCTTAGATTCCGGTGCTTGACTTCAGGTTTACAGTATCCCTTGGACCATCTTATTGACGACGAAACACAGAAATTGCATCGGAATTAAATAGAAAAGGCACATTGCCGACTTTAGAACAAGAAAACTGAGTCTTCCTACTGCCTATGTTTCAACCATTCCTGTGACACTAGTTCTAGATTCCGATGCTTCACTTCAGGTTGACTGTATCCCTCTGACCCTCTTATTGACGATGAAACACAGATATTGCATCAGAATTAAATACAAAAGGCACAATGCCGACTCAAGTACAAGAAGACTGGCTCTACTTAATTTCTATGTTTTGGACCATTCCTGTGACACTAGTCATAGATTCCGATGTTTCACTTTAGGTTTACTGTATCCCTCTGACCTTCTTATTGACTATGAAACATAGAAATTGCATCGGAATTAAATACAAAACACACAATGCCGACATAAGTACATGAAAACTGATTCTTCTTACTGTCTATGTTTTTAACCATCCCTGTGCCACTAGTTATAGATTCCGATACTTCACTTCAGGTTTGCTGTATCCCTCTGACCTTCTTATTGACGATGAAACACAGAAATTGCATCGGAATTAAATACAAAAGGCACAATGCCGACTGAAGTACAAGAAGACTGGCTCTTCTTACTGTCTATGATTTGAACCTTACCTGCAAAGCAGTTTTAGATTATGATGCTTGACTTCAGGTTTACTGTATCTATTGGACCTTCGTATTGAAGACGAAACACACAATATGCATTGGAATTAAATAGAAGAGGCACAATGCCCACTTAAGTACAGGAAAACTGACTCTTCTTAGTGTCTATGCTTCGAACCATTCCTGTGACACTAGTTATAGATTCCGATGCTGCACTTCAGGTTTACTGTATCCCTCTGACAGTCTTATTGATGATGAAACACAGAAATTGCATCGGAATTTAATACAAAAGGCACAATGAAGGGTCAAGTACAAGACGTCTGGCTCTTCTTACTGTCTATGATTTGAACCTTTCCTGTAAAATTGGTTTTAGATTCCGATGCTTCACTTTAGGTGTACTGTATCCCTTGGACATTCTTATTGACGACGAAACACAGGTATTGAATCGGAATTAAATAGAAAAGGCCCAATGCCGTCTTAAGAACAAGAGAACTGACTCTTCTTCTTACGTCTATGTTTTGAACCATTACTGTGACACTAGTTATAGATTCCGATGATTCACTTCAGGTTTACTGTATCCCTCTGACCTTCTTATTGACGATAAGACACAGAAATTGCTTCGGAATTAAATGCAAAATGCACAATGCGGACCTAAGTATAAGAAAACTGACTCTTCTTACTGTCAATGCTTTAAACCATTCCTGTGACATTAGTTATGAATTCCGATCCTTTTCTTCAGGTTTATTGTATCCCTCTGACCTTCTTATTGACGATGAAACACAGAAATTGCATCGGAATTAAATACAAAAGGCACAATGCCGACTTAAGTAGAAGAAAACTGACCCTTCTTACTGTCTATGTTTTGAACCAATCCTGTGACACTAGTTATAGATTCTGATACTTCACTTCAGGTTTACCGTATCCCTCTGACCTTCTTATTGACGATGAAACACAGAAATTGCATCGGAATTAAATACAAGAGGCACAATGCCGACTCAAGTACAAGAAGACTGACTCTTCTTACTGTCTATGTTTTGAACCTTTCCTGCAAGACCAGTTTTAGATTCCGATGCTTGACTTCAGGTTTACTGTGTCCATTGGACCTTCTTATTGGCGACGAAACACAGGAATTGCATCGGAATTAAATAGAAAAGGCACAATGCCGACTTAAGTACAAGAGAACTGACTCTTCTTTCTATGTATATGTTTTGAACCATTACTGTGACACTAGTTATAGATTCCGATGCATCACTTCAGGTTTACTGTATCCCTCTGACCTTCTTATTGACGATAAAACACAGAAATTGCATCGGAATTAAATACAAAAGGCACATTGCCCACTTAAGTATAAGAATACTGACTCTTCTTACTGTCTATGCCTTGAACCATTCCTGTGACACTAGTTATAGATTCCGATGCTTCACTTAGGGTTTACTGTATCCCTCTGACCGTCTTATTGACGATGAAACACAGAAATTGCATCGGAATTAAATACAAATGGCACAATGCCGACTTGAGTA
Source organism: Schistocerca piceifrons (assembly GCF_021461385.2). Classification (NCBI taxonomy): domain Eukaryota; kingdom Metazoa; phylum Arthropoda; class Insecta; order Orthoptera; family Acrididae; genus Schistocerca; species Schistocerca piceifrons. The sequence continues at coordinate 262,725 of NW_025727338.1, read as the reverse complement.
AAAGAAAACTGACTCTTCTTACTGTCTAAGTTTTGAACCATTCCTGTGACACTAGTTAGAGATTCCGATGCTTCACTTCAGGTTTACTGTATCCCACTGACCTTCTTAATGACGATGAAACACAGAAATTGCATCGGAATACAAATAAAAGCACAATGCCGACTTAAGCACAAGAAGGCTGACTCTTCTTAATGTCTATGCTTTGAACCATTCCTGTGACACTAGTTATAGATTCGGATGCTTCACTTTAGGTTTATTGTATCCCTCTGACTTTCTTATTGACGATGAAACACAGAAATTGCATTGGAATTAAATACAAGAAGCACAATGCCGACTCAAGTACAAGAAGACTGGCTCTTCTTACTGTCTATGTTTTGAACCCTTCCTGTAAGACCAGTTTTAGATTCCGATGCTTGTTTTCAGGTTTACTGTATCCTTTGGACCTTCTTATTGACGACGAATCACAGAATATGCGTTGGAATTAAATAGAAAAGGCACAATGCCGACTTAAGTACAAGAGAACTGACTCTTCTTTCTATGTATATGTTTTGAACCATTACTGTGACACTAGTTATAGATTCCGATGCATCACTTCAGGTTTACTGTATCCCTCTGACCTTCTTATTGACGATAAAACACAGAAATTGCATCGGAATTAAATACAAAAAGCACATTGCACACTTAAGTATAAGAATACTGACTCTTCTTACTGTCTATGCTTTAAACCATTCCTTTGACACTAGTTATAGATTCCGATGCTTCACTGCAGGTTTACTGTATCCCTTGGACTGTCTTATTGACGACCAAACACAGAAATTGCTCCGGAATTAAATACAAAAAAACACAGCCGACTTAAGTACAAGAAAACTGACTCTTCTTACTGTCTATGTTTTGAACCATTCCTGTGACACTAGTTAGAGATTACGATGCTTCACTTCAGGTTTACTGTATCCCTCTGACCTTCTTATTGACGATGAAACACAGAAATTGCATCGGAATTAAATACAAAAGGCACAATGCCGACTTAAGTACAAGGAAACTGACTCTTCTTACTGTTTTGAACCATTCCTGTGACACTAGTTATAGATTCCGATGCTTCACTTCAGGTTTACTGTATCCCTCCGACCTTCTTAATGACGATGAAACACAGAAATTGCATCGGAATTAAATACAAAAGGCACAATGCCGACTTAATACAAGAAAACTGATTCTTCTTACTGTCTATGCTTTTAACCATTCCTGTGACACTAGTTACTGATTCCGATGCTTCACTTCAGGTTCACTGTAACCCTCTGACCTTCTTATTGACGATGAAACACAGAAACTGCATCGGAATTAAATACAAAAGGCACAATGCCGACTTAAGTACAGGAAAACTGATTCTTCTTACTGTCTATGTTTTTAACCTTTATTGTGAGACCAGTCTTAGATTCCGATGATTGACTTCAGGTTTACAGTTTCCCTTGGACCTTCTTATTGACGACGAAACACAGAAATTGCATCGGAATTAAATAGAAAAGGCACAATGATGACTTAAGAACAATAAAACTAAGTCTTCTTACTGGCTATGTTTGAACCATTCCTAAGACACTAGTTATAGATTCCGATCTCTCACTTTAGGTTTACTGTATCCCATTGACTTTCTTATTGACGATGAAACACAGAAATTGCATCTGAATTAAATACAAAAGGCACAATGTTGACTCTAGTACAAGAAGAGTGGCTCTTCTTACTGTCTATGTTTGAACCTTTCCTGTGAGACCGGTTTTAGAATCCGATGCTTCACTTCAGATTTACTGTATCCCTTGGACCTTCTTATCGAAGACGAGACACAGAAATTGCATCGGAATTCAATAGAAAAGGCACAATGTCGACTTAAGAACAAGAAAAGTGACTCTTCTTACTATGTTTTGAACCATTCCTGTGACACTAGTTATAGATTGCGATGCTTCACCTCAGGTTTACTGTATCCCACTGACCTTCTTAATGACGATGAAACACAGAAATTGCATCGGAATACAAATAAAACGCACAATGCCGACTTAAGCACAAGAAGACTGACTCTTCTTACTGTCTATGTTTTGAACCATTCCTGTGACACTAGTTATAGATTCGGATTTTTCACTTTAGGTTTATTGTATCCCTCTGACTTTCTTATTGACGATGAAACACAGAAATTGCATCGGAGTTAAATACAAAAGCCACAATGCCGACTCGAGTACAAGAAGACTGGCTTTTCTTACTGTCTATGTTTTGAACCTTTCCTGTAAGACCAGTTTTAGATTCCGATGCTTGACTTCAGGTTTACTGTATCCTTTGGACCTTCTTATTGACGACGAATCACAGAATATGCATTGGAATTAAAGAGAAAAGGCGCAATGCCGACTTAAGTACAAGAAAACTGACTCTACTTAGTGTCTATGTTTTGAACCATTCCTGTGACACTAGTTATAGATTCTGATGCTTCACTTCAGGTTTACTGTATCCCTTAAACCTTCTTATTGACGACGAAACTCAGAAATTGCATCGGAATTAAATACAAAAGGCACAATGCCGACATCAGTGCAAGAAAACTGACTCTTCTTACTGTCTATGTTTTGATCCGTTTCTGTGACACTAGTTATAGATTCCGGTGCTTCACTTCAGGTTTACTGTATCCCTTTGACCTTCATATTGACGATGAAACACAGAAATCGCATCTGAATTAAATACAAAAGGCACAATGTTGACTCTAGTACAAGAAGAGTGGCTCTTCTTACTGTCTATGTTTGAACCTTTCCTGTGAGACCGGTTTTAGATTCCGATGCTTCACTTCAGATTTACTGTTTCCCTTGGACCTTCTTATCTAAGACGAGACACAGAACTTGCATCGGAATTCTATAGAAAAGGCACACTGTCGACTTAAGAACAAGAAAACTGACTCTTCTTACTGTCTATGTTTTGAACAATTCCTGTGACACTAGTTATAGATTCCGATGCATCACTTCAGGTTTACTGTATCCCTCTGACCTTCTTATTGACGATAAAACACAGAAATTGCATCGGAATTAAATACAAAAAGCACATTGCACACTTAAGTATAAGAATACTGACTCTTCTTACTGTCTATGCTTTAAACCATTCCTTTGACACTAGTTATAGATTCCGATGCTTCACTGCAGGTTTACTGTATCCCTTGGACTGTCTTATTGACGACCAAACACAGAAATTGCTCCGGAATTAAATACAAAAAAACACAGCCGACTTAAGTACAAGAAAACTGACTCTTCTTACTGTCTATGTTTTGAACCATTCCTGTGACACTAGTTAGAGATTACGATGCTTCACTTCAGGTTTACTGTATCCCTCTGACCTTCTTATTGACGATGAAACACAGAAATTGCATCGGAATTAAATACAAAAGGCACAATGCCGACTTAAGTACAAGGAAACTGACTCTTCTTACTGTTTTGAACCATTCCTGTGACACTAGTTATAGATTCCGATGCTTCACTTCAGGTTTACTGTATCCCTCCGACCTTCTTAATGACGATGAAACACAGAAATTGCATCGGAATTAAATACAAAAGGCACAATGCCGACTTAATACAAGAAAACTGATTCTTCTTACTGTCTATGCTTTTAACCATTCCTGTGACACTAGTTACTGATTCCGATGCTTCACTTCAGGTTCACTGTAACCCTCTGACCTTCTTATTGACGATGAAACACAGAAACTGCATCGGAATTAAATACAAAAAGCACAATGCCGACTTAAGTACAGGAAAACTGATTCTTCTTACTGTCTATGTTTTTAACCTTTATTGTGAGACCAGTCTTAGATTCCGATGATTGACTTCAGGTTTACAGTTTCCCTTGGACCTTCTTATTGACGACGAAACACAGAAATTGCATCGGAATTAAATAGAAAAGGCACAATGATGACTTAAGAACAATAAAACTAAGTCTTCTTACTGGCTATGTTTGAACCATTCCTAAGACACTAGTTATAGATTCCGATCTCTCACTTTAGGTTTACTGTATCCCATTGACTTTCTTATTGACGATGAAACACAGAAATTGCATCTGAATTAAATACAAAAGGCACAATGTTGACTCTAGTACAAGAAGAGTGGCTCTTCTTACTGTCTATGTTTGAACCTTTCCTGTGAGACCGGTTTTAGAATCCGATGCTTCACTTCAGATTTACTGTATCCCTTGGACCTTCTTATCGAAGACGAGACACAGAAATTGCATCGGAATTCAATAGAAAAGGCACAATGTCGACTTAAGAACAAGAAAAGTGACTCTTCTTACTATGTTTTGAACCATTCCTGTGACACTAGTTATAGATTCCGATGCTTCACTTCAGGTTTACTGTATCCCACTGACCTTCTTAATGACGATGAAACACAGAAATTGCATCGGAATACAAATAAATCGCACAATGCCGACTTAAGCACAAGAAGACTGACTCTTCTTACTGTCTATGTTTTGAACCATTCCTGTGACACTAGTTATAGATTCGGATTTTTCACTTTAGGTTTATTGTATCCCTCTGACTTTCTTATTGACGATGAAACACAGAAATTGCATCGGAGTTAAATACAAAAGCCACAATGCCGACTCGAGTACAAGAAGACTGGCTTTTCTTACTGTCTATGTTTTGAACCTTTCCTGTAAGACCAGTTTTAGATTCCGATGCTTGACTTCAGGTTTACTGTATCCTTTGGACCTTCTTATTGACGACGAATCACAGAATATGCATTGGAATTAAAGAGAAAAGGCGCAATGCCGACTTAAGTACAAGAAAACTGACTCTACTTAGTGTCTATGTTTTGAACCATTCCTGTGACACTAGTTATAGATTCTGATGCTTCACTTCAGGTTTACTGTATCCCTTAAACCTTCTTATTGACGACGAAACTCAGAAATTGCATTGGAATTAAATACAAAAGGCACAATGCCGACATCAGTGCAAGAAAACTGACTCTTCTTACTGTCTATGTTTTGATCCATTCCTGTGACACTAGTTATAGATTCCGGTGCTTCACTTCAGGTTTACTGTATCCCTTTGACCTTCATATTGACGATGAAACACAGAAATCGCATCTGAATTAAATACAAAAGGCACAATGTTGACTCTAGTACAAGAAGAGTGGCTCTTCTTACTGTCTATGTTTGAACCTTTCCTGTGAGACCGGTTTTAGATTCCGATGCTTCACTTCAGATTTACTGTTTCCCTTGGACCTTCTTATCGAAGACGAGACACAGAACTTGCATCGGAATTCTATAGAAAAGGCACACTGTCGACTTAAGAACAAGAAAACTGACTCTTCTTACTGTCTATGTTTTGAACCATTCCTGTGACATTAGTTATAGATTCGGATGCTTCACTTTAGGTTTATTGTATCCCACTGACTTTCTTATTGACGATGAAACACAGAAATTGCATCGGATTTAAATACAGAAGGCACAATGCCGACTCAAGTACAAGAAGACCGGCTCTTCTTACTGTCTATGTTTTGAACCTTTCCTGTAAGACCAGTTTTAGATTCCGATGCTTCACTTCAGGTTTACTGTATCCCTTGGACTGTCTTATTGACGATCAAACACAGAAATTGCTCCGGAATTAAATAAAAAAAAACACAGCCGACTTAAGTACAAGAAAACTGACTCTTCTTACTGTCTATATTTTGAACCATTCCTGTGACACTAGTTAGAGATTACGATGCTTCACTTCAGGTTTACTGTATCCCTCTGACCTTCTTATTGACGATGAAACACAGAAATTGCACCGGAATTAAATACAAAAGGAACAATGCCGACTTAAGTACAAGAAAACAGACTCTTCTTAATATCTAAGTTTGGAACCATTCCTGTGACACTAGTTATAGGTTCCGATTCATCGCTTCAAGTTTACTGTATTCCTCTTACTTTCTTATTGACGATGAAACACAGAAAATGCATCGGAATTAAATACAAAACGCACAATGCATTACTAAGTATAAGAAAACTGACTCTTCTTACTGTCTATGCTTTGAACCATCCCTGTGACACTAGTTATAGATTCCGATGCTTCACTTCAGGTTTATTGTATCCCTCTGACCTTCTTATTGACGATGAAACACAGAAATTGCATCGGAATTAAATACAAGAGGCACAATGCCGACTCAAGTACAAGAAGACTGACTCTTCTTACTGTCTATGTTTTGAACCTTTCCTGCAAGACCAGTTTTAGATTCCGATGCTTGACTTCAGGTTTACAGTGTCCATTGGACCTTCTTATTGGCGACGAAACACAGGAATTGCATCGGAATTAAATAGAAAAGGCACAATGCCGACTTAAGTACAAGAGAACTGACTCTTCTTTCTATGTATATGTTTTGAACCATTACTGTGACACTAGTTATAGATTCCGATGCATCACTTCAGGTTTACTGTATCCCTCTGACCTTCTTATTGACGATAAAACACAGAAATTGCATCGGAATTAAATACAAAAGGCACATTGCCCACTTAAGTATAAGAATACTGACTCTTCTTACTGTCTATGCCTTGAACCATTCCTGTGACACTAGTTATAGATTCCGATGCTTCACTTCAGGTTTACTGTATCCCTCTGTCCTTCTTATTGACGATGAAACACAGAAATTGCATCGGAATTAAATAAAAAAGGCACAATGCCGACTTAAGTACAAGGAAACTGACTCTTCTTACTGTTTTGAACTATTCATGTGACACTAGTTATAGATTCCGATGCTTCACTTCAGGTTTACTGTATCCCTCCGACCTTCTTAATGTCGACGAAACACAGAAATTGCATCGGAATTAAATACAAAAGGCACAATGCCGACTTAATGACAAGAAAACTGATTCTTCTTACTGTCTATGTTTTTAACCATTCCTGTGACACTAGTTGCTGATTCCGATGCTTCACTTCAGGTTTACTGTATCCCTCTGACCGTCTTATTGACGATGAAACACAGAAATTGCATCGGAATTAAATACAAATGGCACAATGCCGACTTGAGTAAAAGAAAACTGACTCTTCTTACTGTCTAAGTTTTGAACCATTCCTGTGACACTAGTTAGAGATTCCGATGCTTCACTTCGGCTTTACTGTATCCCTTGGACTGTCTTATTGACGATCAAACACAGAAATTGCACCGGATTTAAATACAAAAGGCACAATGCCGACTTATGTACAAGAAAACTGATTCTTCTTACTGTCTATGATTTTAACCTTTCCTGTGAGACCAGTCTTACATTCCGAAGGTAGACTTCAGGTTTACAGTTTCCCTTGGACCTTCTTATTGACGACGAAACACAGAAATTGCATCGGAATTAAATAGAAAAGGCACAATGATGACTTAAGAACAAGAAAACTAAGTCTTCTTACTGGCTATGTTTGAACCATTCCTAAGACACTAGTTATAGATTCCGATCTTTCACTTTAGGTTTACTGTATCTCACTGACCTTCGTATTGACGATGAAACACAGAAATTGCATCTGAATTAAATACAAAAGGCACAATGCCGACTCAAGTACAAGAAGACTGGCTCTACCTACTGTCTATGTTTTGAACCTTTCCTGTGAGACCGGTTTTAGATTCCGATGCTTCACTTCAGGTTTACTGTATCCCTTGGACCTTCTAATTGACGATGAAACACAGAATTTGCATCGGAATTAAAAAAAAAGGCACAATGCCGACTCAAGTACATGAAGACTGGCTCTTCTTACTGTCTATGCTTTGAACCTTTCGTGTGAGAACAGTTTTAGAATCGGATGCTTCACTTCAGGTTTACTGTATCCCTTGGACCTTCTTATAGACGACGAAACACAGAAATTGCATCGTAATTCAATTGAAAAGGCACAATGCCGACTGAAGAACAAGAAAACAGACTCTTCTTACTGTCTATGTTTTTAACCATTCCTGTGTCACTAGTTACAGATTCTGATGCTTCACTTGAGGTTTACTGTATCCCTCTGACCTTCATATTGACGATGAAACACAGAAATCGCATCTGAATTAAATACAAAAGGCACAATGTTGACTCTAGTACAAGAAGAGTGGCTCTTCTTACTGTCTATGTTTGAACCTTTCCTGTGAGACCGGTTTTAGATTCCGATGCTTCACTTCAGATTTACTGTTTCCCTTGGACCTTCTTATCGAAGACGAGACACAGAAATTGCATCGGAATTCTATAGAAAAGGCACTCTGTCGACTTAAGAACAAGAAAACTGACTCTTCTTACTGTCTAAGTTTTGAACCATTCCTGTGACACTAGTTATAGATTCGGATGCTTCACTTTAGGTTTATTGTATCCCTCTGACTTTCTTATTGACGATGAAACACAGAAATTGCATCGGAATTAAAAACAAAAGGCACAATGCCGACTCAAGTACAAGAAGACTGGCTCTTCTTACTGTCTATGTTTTGAACCTTTCCAGTAAGACCAGTTTTAGATTCCGATGCTTGACTTCAGGTTTACTGTATCCTTTGGACCTTCTTATTGACGACGAATCACAGAATATGCATTGGAATTGAATAGAAAAGGCACAATGCCGACTTAAGTACAAGTAAACTGACTCTACTTAGTGTCTATGTTTTGAACCATTCCTGTGACACTAGTTATAGATTCCGATGCATCACTTCAGGTTTACTGTATCCCTCTGCCCTTCCTGTTGAAGATGAAACACGGAAATTGCATCGGAATTAAATAGAAAAGGCACAATGCCGACTTAAGTACAAGATGACTGACTCTTCATACTGTCTATGTTTTGAACCATTCCTGTGACACTAGTTATAGATTCCGATGCTTCACTTCATGTTTACCGTATCCCTTGGACCTTCTTATTGACGATCAAACACTGAAATTGCATCGGAATTAAATACAAAAGGCACAATGCCGACATAAGTACAAGAAAACTGACTCTTCTTACTGTCTATGTTTTGATCCGTTCCTGTGACACTAGTTATAGATTCCGGTGCTTCACTTCAGGTTTATGGTATCACTCTGACCTTCTTATTGACGATGAAACACAGAAATTGCATCGGAATTAAATACAAAAGGCACAATGCCGACTCAAGTACAAGAAGACTGGCTCTTCTTACTGTCTATGCTTTGAACCTTTCCTGTGAGAACAGTTTTAGAATCCGATGCTTCACTTCAGGTTTACTGTATCCCACTGAACTTCTTAATGACGATGAAACAAAGAAATTGCATCGGATACAAATAAAAGGCACAATGCCGACATCAGTGCAAGAAAACTGACTCTTCTTACTGTCTATGTTTTGATCCATTCCTGTGACACTAGTTATAGATTCCGGTGCTTCACTTCAGGTTTACTGTATCCCTTTGACCTTCATATTGACGATGAAACACAGAAATCGCATCTGAATTAAATACAAAAGGCACAATGTTGACTCTAGTACAAGAAGAGTGGCTCTTCTTACTGCCTATGTTTGAACCTTTCCTGTGAGACCGGTTTTAGATTCCGATGCTTCACTTCAGATTTACTGTTTCCCTTGGACCTTCTTATCGAAGACGAGACACAGAACTTGCATCGGAATTCTATAGAAAAGGCACACTGTCGACTTAAGAACAAGAAAACTGACTCTTCTTACTGTCTATGTTTTGAACCATTCCTGTGACATTAGTTATAGATTCGGATGCTTCACTTTAGGTTTATTGTATCCCACTGACTTTCTTATTGACGATGAAACACAGAAATTGCATCGGATTTAAATACAGAAGGCACAATGCCGACTCAAGTACAAGAAGACCGGCTCTTCTTACTGTCTATGTTTTGAACCTTTCCTGTAAGACCAGTTTTAGATTCCGATGCTTCACTTCAGGTTTACTGTATCCCTTGGACTGTCTTATTGACGATCAAACACAGAAATTGCTCCGGAATTAAATAAAAAAAAACACAGCCGACTTAAGTACAAGAAAACTGACTCTTCTTACTGTCTATATTTTGAACCATTCCTGTGACACTAGTTAGAGATTACGATGCTTCACTTCAGGTTTACTGTATCCCTCTGACCTTCTTATTGACGATGAAACACAGAAATTGCATCGGAATTAAATACAAAAGGAACAATGCCGACTTAAGTACAAGAAAACAGACTCTTCTTAATATCTAAGTTTGGAACCATTCCTGTGACACTAGTTATAGGTTCCGATTCATCGCTTCAAGTTTACTGTATTCCTCTTACTTTCTTATTGACGATGAAACACAGAAAATGCATCGGAATTAAATACAAAACGCACAATGCATTACTAAGTATAAGAAAACTGACTCTTCTTACTGTCTATGCTTTGAACCATCCCTGTGACACTAGTTATAGATTCCGATGCTTCACTTCAGGTTTATTGTATCCCTCTGACCTTCTTATTGACGATGAAACACAGAAATTGCATCGGAATTAAATACAAGAGGCACAATGCCGACTCAAGTACAAGAAGACTGACTCTTCTTACTGTCTATGTTTTGAACCTTTCCTGCAAGACCAGTTTTAGATTCCGATGCTTGACTTCAGGTTTACAGTGTCCATTGGACCTTCTTATTGGCGACGAAACACAGGAATTGCATCGGAATTAAATAGAAAAGGCACAATGCCGACTTAAGTACAAGAGAACTGACTCTTCTTTCTATGTATATGTTTTGAACCATTACTGTGACACTAGTTATAGATTCCGATGCATCACTTCAGGTTTACTGTATCCCTCTGACCTTCTTATTGACGATAAAACACAGAAATTGCATCGGAATTAAATACAAAAGGCACATTGCCCACTTAAGTATAAGAATACTGACTCTTCTTACTGTCTATGCCTTGAACCATTCCTGTGACACTAGTTATAGATTCCGATGCTTCACTTCAGGTTTACTGTATCCCTCTGTCCTTCTTATTGACGATGAAACACAGAAATTGCATCGGAATTAAATAAAAAAGGCACAATGCCGACTTAAGTACAAGGAAACTGACTCTTCTTACTGTTTTGAACTATTCATGTGACACTAGTTATAGATTCCGATGCTTCACTTCAGGTTTACTGTATCCCTCCGACCTTCTTAATGTCGACGAAACACAGAAATTGCATCGGAATTAAATACAAAAGGCACAATGCCGACTTAATGACAAGAAAACTGATTCTTCTTACTGTCTATGTTTTTAACCATTCCTGTGACACTAGTTGCTGATTCCGATGCTTCACTTCAGGTTTACTGTATCCCTCTGACCGTCTTATTGACGATGAAACACAGAAATTGCATCGGAATTAAATACAAATGGCACAATGCCGACTTGAGTAAAAGAAAACTGACTCTTCTTACTGTCTAAGTTTTGAACCATTCCTGTGACACTAGTTAGAGATTCCGATGCTTCACTTCGGCTTTACTGTATCCCTTGGACTGTCTTATTGACGATCAAACACAGAAATTGCACCGGATTTAAATACAAAAGGCACAATGCCGACTTATGTACAAGAAAACTGATTCTTCTTACTGTCTATGATTTTAACCTTTCCTGTGAGACCAGTCTTACATTCCGAAGGTAGACTTCAGGTTTACAGTTTCCCTTGGACCTTCTTATTGACGACGAAACACAGAAATTGCATCGGAATTAAATAGAAAAGGCACAATGATGACTTAAGAACAAGAAAACTAAGTCTTCTTACTGGCTATGTTTGAACCATTCCTAAGACACTAGTTATAGATTCCGATCTTTCACTTTAGGTTTACTGTATCTCACTGACCTTCGTATTGACGATGAAACACAGAAATTGCATCTGAATTAAATACAAAAGGCACAATGCCGACTCAAGTACAAGAAGACTGGCTCTACCTACTGTCTATGTTTTGAACCTTTCCTGTGAGACCGGTTTTAGATTCCGATGCTTCACTTCAGGTTTACTGTATCCCTTGGACCTTCTAATTGACGATGAAACACAGAATTTGCATCGGAATTAAAAAAAAAGGCACAATGCCGACTCAAGTACATGAAGACTGGCTCTTCTTACTGTCTATGCTTTGAACCTTTCGTGTGAGAACAGTTTTAGAATCGGATGCTTCACTTCAGGTTTACTGTATCCCTTGGACCTTCTTATAGACGACGAAACACAGAAATTGCATCGTAATTCAATTGAAAAGGCACAATGCCGACTGAAGAACAAGAAAACAGACTCTTCTTACTGTCTATGTTTTTAACCATTCCTGTGTCACTAGTTACAGATTCTGATGCTTCACTTGAGGTTTACTGTATCCCTCTGACCTTCATATTGACGATGAAACACAGAAATCGCATCTGAATTAAATACAAAAGGCACAATGTTGACTCTAGTACAAGAAGAGTGGCTCTTCTTACTGTCTATGTTTGAACCTTTCCTGTGAGACCGGTTTTAGATTCCGATGCTTCACTTCAGATTTACTGTTTCCCTTGGACCTTCTTATCGAAGACGAGACACAGAAATTGCATCGGAATTCTATAGAAAAGGCACTCTGTCGACTTAAGAACAAGAAAACTGACTCTTCTTACTGTCTAAGTTTTGAACCATTCCTGTGACACTAGTTATAGATTCGGATGCTTCACTTTAGGTTTATTGTATCCCTCTGACTTTCTTATTGACGATGAAACACAGAAATTGCATCGGAATTAAAAACAAAGGGCACAATGCCGACTCAAGTACAAGAAGACTGGCTCTTCTTACTGTCTATGTTTTGAACCTTTCCAGTAAGACCAGTTTTAGATTCCGATGCTTGACTTCAGGTTTACTGTATCCTTTGGACCTTCTTATTGACGACGAATCACAGAATATGCATTGGAATTGAATAGAAAAGGCACAATGCCGACTTAAGTACAAGAAAACTGACTCTACTTAGTGTCTATGTTTTGAACCATTCCTGTGACACTAGTTATAGATTCCGATGCATCACTTCAGGTTTACTGTATCCCTCTGCCCTTCCTGTTGAAGATGAAACACGGAAATTGCATCGGAATTAAATAGAAAAGGCACAATGCCGACTTAAGTACAAGATGACTGACTCTTCATACTGTCTATGTTTTGAACCATTCCTGTGACACTAGTTATAGATTCCGATGCTTCACTTCATGTTTACCGTATCCCTTGGACCTTCTTATTGACGATCAAACACTGAAATTGCATCGGAATTAAATACAAAAGGCACAATGCCGACATAAGTACAAGAAAACTGACTCTTCTTACTGTCTATGTTTTGATCCGTTCCTGTGACACTAGTTATAGATTCCGGTGCTTCACTTCAGGTTTATGGTATCACTCTGACCTTCTTATTGACGATGAAACACAGAAATTGCATCGGAATTAAATACAAAAGGCACAATGCCGACTCAAGTACAAGAAGACTGGCTCTTCTTACTGTCTATGCTTTGAACCTTTCCTGTGAGAACAGTTTTAGAATCCGATGCTTCACTTCAGGTTTACTGTATCCCACTGAACTTCTTAATGACGATGAAACAAAGAAATTGCATCGGATACAAATAAAAGGCACAATGCCGACTTAAGCACAAGAAGACTGACTCTTCTTACTGTCTATGTTTAGAACCATTCCTGTGACACTAGTTATAGATTCGGATGCTTCACTTTATGTTTATTGTATCCCTCTGACTTTCTTATTGACGATGAAACACAGAAATTGCATCGGAATTAAATACAAAAGTCACAATGCCGACTCGAGTACAAGAAGACTGGCTCTTCTTACTGTCTATGATTTGAACCTTTCCTGTAAGACCAGTTTTAGATTCCGATGCTTGACTTCAGGTTTACTGTATCGTTTGGACCTTCTTATTGACGACGAATCACGGAATATGCAATGGAATTAAATAGAAAAGGCGCAATGCCGACTTAAGTACAAGAAAACTGACTCTACTTAGTGTCTATGTTTTGAACCATTCCTGTGACACCAGTTATAGATTCCGATGCTTCTCTTCAGGTTTACTGTATCCCTCTGACCTACATATTGACGATGAAACACAGAAATCGCATCTGAATTAAATACAAAAGGCACAATGTTGACTCTAGTACAAGAAGAGTGGCTCTTCTTACTGTCTATGTTTGAACCTTTCCTGTGAGACCGGATTTAGATTCCGATGCTTCACTTCAGATTTACTGTTTCCCTTGGACTTTCTTATCGAAGACGAGACACAGAAATTGCATCGGAATTCAATAGAAAAGGCACACTGTCGACTTAAGAACAAGAAATCTGACTCTTCTTACTGTCTATGTTTTGAACCATTCCTGTGACACTAGTTATAGATTCAGATGCTTCACTTCAGGTTTACTGTATCCCACTGACCTTCTTAATGACGATGAAACACATAAATTGCATCGGAATACAAATAAAAGGCACAATGCCGACTTAAGCACAAGAAGACTGACTCTTCTTACTGTCTATGTTTTGAACCATTCCTGTGACACTAGTTATAGATTCCGGTGCTTCACTTCAGGTTTACGGTATCCCTCTGACCTTCTTATTGACGATGAAACACAGAAAATGCATCGGAATTAAATACAAAAGGCACAATGCCGACTCTAGTACAAGAAGACTGGCTCTTCTTACTGTCTATGTTTTGAACCTTTCCTGTGAGAACAGTTTTAGTATCCGATGCTTCACTTCAGGTTTACTGAATCCCTTGGACCTTCTTATTGACGACGAATCACTGAATATGCATTGGAATTGAATGGAAAAGGCACAATGCCGACTTAAGTACATGAAAACTGACTCGACTTAGTGTCTATGCTTTGAACCACTCCTGTGACACTAGTTATAGATTCCGATGCACCACTTCTGGTTTACTGTATCCCTCTGCCCTTCCTGTTGAAGATGAAACACGGAAATTGCATCGGAATTAAATAGAAAAGGCACAATGCCGACTTAAGTACAAGATGACTGACTCTTCTTACTGTCTATGTTTTGAACCATTCCTGTGACACTAGTTACAGATTCCGAGGCTTCACTTGAGGTTTACTGTATACCTCTGACCTTCTTAATGACGATGAACACAGAAATTGCATCGGAATACAAATAAAAGGCACAATGCCGGCTGAAGTACAAGAAGACTTACTCTTCTTACTCTCTATGTTTTGAACCATCCCTGTGACACTAGTTATAGATTCCGATGCTTCTCTTCAGGTTTACTGTATCCCTCGGACCTTCATATTGACGATGAAACACAGAAATTGCATCTGAATTAAATACAAAAGGCACAATGTTGATTCAAGTACAAGAAGAGTGGCTCTTCTTACTGTCTATGTTTGAACCTTTCCTGTGACACCAGTTTTAGATTCCGATGCTTCACTTCAGATTTACTGTTTCCCTTGGACCTTCTTATCGAAGACGAGACACAGAAATTGCATTGGAATTCAATAGAAAAGGCGTAATGTCGACTTAAGAACAAGAAAACTGACTCTCCTTACTGTCTATGTTTTGAACCATTCCTGTGACACTAGTTCTAGATTCCGATGCTTCACTTCAGGTTTACTGTATCCCTCTGACCCTCTTATTGACGATGAAACACAGATATTGCATCAGAATTAAATACAAAAGGCACAATGCCGACTCAAGTGCAAGAAGACTGGCTCTACTTACTTTCTATGTTTTGAACCTTTCCTGTAAGACCGGTTTTAGATTCCGATGCTTCACTTCAGGTTTACCGTATCCCTTGGACCTTTTCTTTGACGACGAATCACAGAACTTGCATCGGAATTAAATACAAAAGGCACAATGCCGACTTAAGTACAAGAAAACTGACTCCTCTTACTGTGTATGATTTTAACCATTCCTGTGACACTAGTTATAGATTCCGATGTTTCACTTCAGGTTTACTGTATCCCTTGGACCTTCTTATAGACGACGAAACACAGAAATTGCATCGTAATTCAATTGAAAAGGCACAATGCCGACTGAAGAACAAGAAAACAGACTCTTCTTACTGTCTATGTTTTTAACCATTCCTGTGACACTAGTTACTGATTCCGATGCTTCACTTAAAGTTTACTGTATCCCTCTGACCTTCTTAATGACGATGAAACAC
Source organism: Schistocerca piceifrons (assembly GCF_021461385.2). NCBI lineage: Eukaryota > Metazoa > Arthropoda > Insecta > Orthoptera > Acrididae > Schistocerca > Schistocerca piceifrons. The sequence continues at coordinate 246,664 of NW_025727338.1, read as the reverse complement.
AGAAATTGCACCAGAATACAAATAAAAGGCACAATGCCGACTAAAGTACAAGAAGACTTACTCTTCTTACTCTCTATGTTTTGAACCATTCCTGTGACACTAGTTATAGATTCCGATGCTTCTCTTCAGGTTTACTGTATCCCTCTGACCTTCATATTGACGATGAAACACAGAAATCGCATCTGAATTAAATACAAGAGGCACAATGTTGACTCTAGTACAAGAAGAGTGGCTCTTCTTACTGTCTATGTTTGAACCTTTCCTGTGAGACCGGTTTTAGATTCCGATGCTTCACTTCAGATTTACTGTTTCCCTTGGACCTTCTTATCGAAGACGAGACACAGAAATTGCATTGGAATTCAATAGAAAAGGCACAATGTCGACTTAAGAACAAGAAAACTGACTCTTCTTACTGTCTATGTTTGGAGCCATTCCTGTGACACTAGTTCTAGATTCCGATGCTTCACTTCAGGTTTACTGTATCCCTCTGACCCTCTTATTGACGATGAAACACAGATATTGCATCAGAATTAAATACAAAACGCACAATGCCGACTCAAGTACAAGAAGACTGGCTCTACTTACTTTCTATGTTTTGAACCTTTCCTGTAAGACCGGTTTTAGATTCCGATGCTTCACTTCAGGTTTACTGTATCCCTTGGACCTTTTCATTGACGACGAATCACAGAAATTGCATCGGAATTAAATACAAAAGGCACAATGCCGACTTAAGTACAAGAAAACAGACTCCTCTTACTGTGTATGTTTGCAACCATTCCTGTGACACTAGTTATAGATTCCGATGCTTCACTTCAGGCTTACTGTATCCCTCTGACCCTCTTATTGGCGATGAAACACAGAAATTGCATCGGAATTAAATACAAAAGGCACAATGCCGACTCAAGTACAAGAAGATTGGCTCTTCTTACTATCTATGATTTGAACCTTACCTGCAAGCCCAGTTTTAGATTCCGATGCTTGACTTCAGGTTTACTGTATCCATTGGACCTTCTTATTGACGACGAAACACAGAATATGCATTGCAATTAAATAGGAAAGGCACAATGCCGACTTAAGTCCAGGAAAACTGACTCTTCTTGGTGTCTATGTTTTGAACCATTCCTGTGACACCAGTTACAGATTTCGATACTTCATTTCAGGTTTACTGTATCCCTCTGACAGTCTTCTTGATGATGAAACACAGAAATTGCATCGGAATTAAATACAAAAGGCACAATGAAGGGTCAAGTACAAGACGTTTGGCTCTTCTTACTGTCTATGATTTGAACCTATCCTGTAATACCGGTTTTAGTTTCCGATGCTTCATTTCTGGTGTACTGTATCCCCTGGACATTCTTATTGACGACGAAACACAGGAATTGCATCGGAATTAGATAGAAAAGGCCCAATACCGACTTAAGTACAAGAGAACTGACTCTTCTTCTTACGTCTTTGTTTTGTACCATTACTGTGACAATAGTTATAGATTCCGATGAATCACTTCAGGTTTACTGTATCCCTCTGATCTTCTTATTGACGATAAGACACAGAAATTGCATCGGAATTAAATACAAAAGGCACCATGCCGACCTAAGTATAAGAAGACTGGCTCTTCTTACTGTCTATCTTTTGAACCTTTCCTGTGATACCGGTTTTAGATTCCGACCCTTCACTTCAGGTTTACTGTATCCCTTGGACCTTGTTATTGACGACGAAACACAGAAACTGCATCGGAAGGAAATAGAAAAGTCACAATGTCGACTTAATTACAAGAAAACTGACTCATCTTACTGTCGATGATTTGAACCATTCCTGTGACACTAGTTATAGGTTCCGATGCATCACTTCAGGTTTACTGTATCCCTCTGACCTTCTTATTGACGATGAAACACAGAAATTGCATCGGAATTAAATACAAAAGGCACAATGCCGACTCAAGTACAAGAAGACTGGCTCTTCTTACTGTCTATGTTTTGAACCTTTCCTGTAAGAACAGTTTTAGATTCCGATGCTTGACTTCAGGTTTACTGTATCCATTGCACCTTCTTATTGACGACGAAACACAGAATATGCATAGGAACTAAATAGAAAAGGCACAATGCCGACTTGATTCCGATGCTTCACTTCAGGTTTACTGTATCCCTTGGACCTTCTTATTGACGACGAAAATTACAGAAATTGCATCGGAATTAAATAGAAAAGGCACAATGCCTACTTAAGTACAAGAAAACAGACTCTACCTAATATCTAAGTTTTGAACCATTCCTGTGACACTAGTTATAGGTTCCGATGCATCGCTTCAAGTTTACTGTATCCCTCTTACCTTCTTATTGACGATGAAACACACAAAATGCATCGGAATTAAATACAAATCGCACAATGCCGGACTAAGTATAAGAAAACTGACGCTTCTTACTGTCTATGCTTTGAACCATTCCTGTGACACTAGTTATAGATTCCGATGCTTCACTTCAGGTTTACTGTATCCCTTTGACCTTCTTATTGACGATCAAACACAGAAATTGCATCGGAATTAAATACAAAAGGCACAATGCCGACTTAAGTATAAGAAAACTGACTCTTCTTACTGTCTATGCTCTGAACCATTCCTGTGACACTAGTTATAGATTCCGATGCTTCACTTCAGGTTTACTCTATCCCTTGGACTGTCTTATTGACGATCAAACTCAGAAATTGCATCGGAATTAAATACAAAAGGCACAATGCCGACTCAAGTACAAGAAGACTGGCTCTACTTACTGTCTATGTTTTGAACCTATCCTGTGAGACCGGTTTTAGATTCCGATGCTTCACTTCAGGTTTACTGCATCCATTGGACCTTCTTATTGGCGACGAAACACAGGAATTGCATCGGAATTAAATAGAAAAGGCACAATGCCGACTTAAGTATAAGAAAACTGACTCTTCTTACTGTCTATGCTTTGAACCATTCCTGTGATACTAGTTGTAGATTCCGATGGTTCACTTCAGGTCTACTGTATCCCTCTGACCGTCGTATTGACGATGAAACACAGAAATTGCATCGCAATTAAATAAAAAAGGCTCAATGCCTACTAAAGTACAAGAAGACTGGCTCTTCTTAGTGTCTATGTTTTGAACCTTTCCTGTAAGACCAGTTTTAGAATCCGATGCTTCACTTCAGGTTTACTGTATCGCTTGGACCTTCTTATTGACGATGAAACACAGAAATTGCATCGGAAATAAATACAAAAGGCACAATGCCGACTCTAGTACAAGAAGTCCGGCTCTTCTTACTGTCTATGTTTTGAACTTTTCCTGTGAGACCAGTTTTAGAATCCGATGCTTCACTTCAGGTTTACTGTATCACTTAGACCTTCTTTTGACGACGAAACACAGAAACTGCTTCGGAATAAAATTGAAAAGGCACAATGCCGACATGAGTACACGGAAACTGACTTCTCTTACTGTATATGTTTTGAACCATTCCTGTGACATTAGTTATAGATTCCGATGCTTCACTTCAGGTTTACTGTACCCCTCTGACCTTCTTCTTGACGTTGAAACGCAGAAATTGCACCGGAATTAAATACAAAAGGCACAATGCCGATTCTAGTACAAGAAGACTGGCTATTCTTACTGACTATATTCTCAACTTTTCCTGTGAGACCGGTTTTAGATTCCGATGCTTCGCTTCAGGTTTACTGTATCCCTCTGACCTTCTTATTGACGATGAAACGCAGAAATTGCATCGGAATTAAATACAAAAGGCACAATGCCGACTCAAGTACAAGAAGACTGGCTCTTCTTACTGTCTATGTTTTGAACCTTTCCTGTGAGACCAGTTTAAGATTCCGATGCTTGACTTCAGGTTTACTGAATCCCTTGGACCTTCATATTGACGATGGAACACAGATATTGCATCGGAATTAGATACAAATGCACAATGCAGACTCAAGTACAAGAAAACTGACTCTTCTTACTGTCTATGTTTTGAACCATTCCTGTGACACTAGTTATAGATTCCGATGCATCACTTCAGGTTTACTGTACCCCTCCGACCTTCTTATTGATGATGAAACACAGATATTGCATCGGAATTAAACAGAAAAATCACAATGCCGACTTAAGTACAAGAAAACTGACTCTTCTCACTGGTTATGGTTTTAACCATTCCTGTGACACTAGTTATAGATTCCGTTGCTTCACTTCAGGTTTACTGTATACCTCTGACCCTCGTATTGACGATGAAACACAAAAATTGCATCAGAATTAAATACAAAAGGCACAATGCCGACTTAAGTACAAGAAAACTGATTCATCTTACTTTTTTTGTTTTTAACCATTCCTGTGACACTAGTTATAGATTCCGATGCTCACTTCAGGTTTACTGTATCCCTTGGACCTTCTTATTGACGACGAAACACAGAAATTGCATCGGAATTAAATAGAAAAGCACAATGCCGACTTAAGTACAAGAAAACTGGCTCTTCTTATTGTCTATGCTTTGAACCACTCCTGTGACACTAGTTATAGATTCCGATGCTTCACTTCAGGTTTACTGTATCCCTCTGACCGTCTTATTGACCATGAAACACAGAAATTGCATCGGAATTAAATAGAAAAGCACAATGCCGACTTAAGTACAAGAAAACTGGCTCTTCTTACTGTCTATGTTTTGAACCACTCCTGTGACACTAGTTATAGATTCCGATGCTTCACTTCAGGTTTACTGTATCCCTCTGACCTTCTTACTGACGATGAAACACAGAAATTGCATCGGAATTAAATACAAAAGGCACAATAACGACTCAAATACAAGAAGTCTGGCTCTTCTTACTGTCTATGTTTTGAACCTCTCCTGTGAGACCAGTTTTAGACTCCGATGCTTGACGTCAGGTTTAACGTATCCGTTGGACCTTCTTATTGACGATGAAACACAGAAATTGATTCGGAATTAAATACAAAAGGCACAAAGCCGAAAATAAGTACAAGAAAACTGACTCTTATTACTGTCTATGATTTGAACCATTCCCGTGACACTAGTTATAGATTCCGATGCTTCTCTTCAGGTTTACTGTATCCCTCCGACCCTCTTATTGACGATGAAACACAGAAATTGCATCGGAATTAAATAGAAAAGGCACAATGCCAACTTAAGTACAAGAAAACTGACTCTCCTTACTGTCTATGATTTTAACAATTCCTGTGACACTAGTTTTAGATTCCGATGCTTCACTTCAGGTTTACTTTATCCCTCTGACCTTCTTATTGGCGATGAACCACAGAAATTGCATCGGAATTAATTACAAAAGACACAATGCAGATTTAAGTACAAGAAAACTGACTCTTCTTACTGTCTATGTTTTAAACCATTCCTGTGAAGTTAGTTATAGATTCCGATGCTTCACTTCAGGTTTACTGTATCCCTCTGACCTTCTTATTGACGATGAATCACAAAAGGCACAATGCCGACTCTAGTACAAGAAGACTGGCACTTCTTACTGTCTATATTCTGAACCTTTCCTGTGAGACCGGTTTTAGATTCCGATGCTTCGCTTCAGGTTTACTGTATCCCTTGGACCTTCTTATTGACGACGAAACCCAGAAATTGCATCGGAAGTAAATTGAAAAGGCACAATGCCAACTAAGGTACAAGAAAACTGACTCTTCTCACTGTCTATGTTTCAACCATTCCTGTGACACTACTTACAGATTCCGATTCTTCACTTCAGGTATACTGTATCGCTCTGACCTTCTTAATGTCGATGAAACACAGATATTGCATCGGAATACAAACAAAAGGCACAATGCCAACTTAAGTACAAGAAGACTGAATCTTCTTACTGTCTATGTTTTGAACCATTCCTGTGACACTAGTTACAGATTCCGATGGTTCACTTCCGGTTTACTGTAACCCTCTGACCTTCTTATTAACGATGAAACACAGAAATTGCATCGGAATTAAATACAAAAGGCACAATGCCGACTTTAGTACAAGAATTAACTGTCTATAATTTGAACCTTTCCTGTGAGACCGGTTTTAGATTCCGATGCTTCACTACAGGTTTACTGTATCCCTTGGACCTTCTTATTGACGACGAAGGACAGAAATTGCATCGGATTTAAATAGAAAAGGCACAATGCCGACATAAGCACACGGAAACTGACTCTTATTACTGTCTATGTTTTGAACCATTCCTGTGACACTAGTTATAGATTCCAATGCTTCACTTCAGGTTTACTGTGTCCCTCTGACCTTCTTATTGACGATGAAACACAGAAATTGCATTGAAATTAAATACATTAGGCACAATGCCGACTCTAGTACAAGAAGACTGGCTCTTCTTACTGTCTATATTTTGAACCTTTCCTGTGAGACCGGTTTTAGATTCCGATGCTTCGCTTCTTGTTTACTGTATCCCTTGGACCTTCTTATAGATGTCGAAACACAGAAATTGCATCGGAATTAAATAGAAAAGTTACAATGCCGACATAAGTACAAGAAGACTGGCTCTTTTTACTGTCTATGTTTTGAACCTTTCCTGTGAGACCCGTTTAAGATTCCGATGCTTGACTTCAGGTTTACAGAATCCCTTGGACCTTCTTATTGACGATGGAACACAGATATTGCATCGGAATTAAATACAAAAGGCACAATGCAGACTTAATTGTAAGAAAACTGACTCTTCTTACTGTCTATGTTTTGAACCATTCCTGTGACATTAGTTATAGATTCCGATGCTTCACTTCAGGTTTACTGTATCCGTCTGACCTTCTTATTGACGATGAAACACAGAAATTGCATCGGAATTAAATACAAAAGGCACAATGCCGACTTAAAAACAAGAAAACTGACACTTCTTACTGTCTATGTTTTGAACCACTCCTGTGACACTAGTTATAGATTCCGATGGTTCACTTCAGGTTTACTGTATCCCTCTGACCGTTTTATTGACCATGAAACACAGAAATTGCATCGGAATTAAATAGAAAAGCACAATGCCGACTTAAGTACAAGAAAACTGTCTCTTCTTACCGTCTATGTTTTGAATGACTCCTGTGACATTAGTTAAAGATTCCGATGCTTCACTTCAGGTTTACTGTATCCCTCTGACCGTCTTATTGACCATGAAACACAGAAATTGCAACGGAATTAAATAGAAAAGCGCAATGCCGACTTAAGTACAAGAAAACTGACTCTTCTTACTGTCTATGATTTGAACCATTCCTGTGACACTAGTTATAGATTCCGATGGTTCACTTCAGGTTTACCGTTTCCCTCTGACCTTCTTATTGACGATGAAACACAGAAATTGCATCGGAATTAAGTAAAAAAGGCACAATGCCGACTTAAGCACTCGGAAACTGACTCCTATTACTGGCTATGTTTTGAACCATTCCTATGACACTAGTTATAGATTCCGATGGTTCACTTCAGGTTTACTGTATAGCTCTGACCTTCTTATTGACGATGAAACACAGAAATTGCATCGGAATTAAATAACAAAGGCACAATGCCGACTCTAGTACAAGAAGACTGGCTCTTCTTACTGTCTATGTTTTGAACCTTTCCTGTGAGACCGGTTTTAGATACCGATGCTTCACTACAGGTTTACTGTATCCCTAGGACCTTCTTATTGACAACGAAACACAGAAATTGCATCGGAATTAAATAGAAAATGCACAATGCCGACATAAGCACACGGAAACTGACTCATCTTACTGTCTATGTTTTGAACCATTCCTGTGACAATTGTTATAGATTCCGATGCTTCACTTCAGGTTTACTGTATCCCTCTGACCTTCTTATTGACGATGAAACACAGAAATTGCATCGGAATGAAATACAAAAGGCACAATGCCGACTTAAGTACAAGAAAACTGATTCTTCTTACGGTCTATGTTGTTAACCATTCCTGTGACACTAGTTATAGATTCCGATGCTTCACTTCATGTTTACTGTATCCCTTGGACCTTCTTATTGACGACGAAACACAGATATAGCATCGGAATTAAATAGAAAAGCACAATGCCGATTTAAGTACAAGAAAAGTGACTCTTCTTACTGTCTATGTTTTGAACCACTCCCGTAACACTAGTTATAGATTCCGATGCGTCACTTCAGGTTTACTGTATCCCTCCCACCATCTTATTGACCATGAAACACAGAAATTGCATCGGAATTAAATAGAAAAGCACAATGCCGACTTCAGTACAAGACAACTGACTCTTCTTACTGTCTATGTTTCGAATCACTCCTGTGACACTAGTTAAAGATTCCGATGCTTCTCTTCAGGTTTACTGTATCCCTCGGACCTTCTTATTGACGATGAAACACAGAAATTGCATCGGAATACAAACAATAGGCACAATGCCGACTTAAGTACAAGAAGACTGACTCTACTTACTGTCTATGTTTGAACCATTCCTGTGACACTAGTTATAGATTCCGATCCTTCACTTCAGGTTTACTGTATCCCTTGGACCTTCTTATTGACGACGAAACACAGAAATTGCATGGGAATTAAATAGAAAAGCACAATGCCGACTTAAGTACAAGAAAACTGACTCTTCTTACTGTCTATGTTTTGAACCACTCCTGTGACACTAGTTATAGATTCCGATGCTTCCCTTCAGGTTTACTGTATCCCTGTGCCCTTCATATTGACGATGAAACACGGAAATTGCATCGGAATTAAATACAAAAGGCACAATGCCGAGTTAAGCACACGGAAACTTACTGTTCTTATTGTCTCTGTTTTAAACCATTCCTGTGACACTTGTTATAGATTCCGATGCTTCACTTCTGGTTTACGGTATCCCTCTGACCTTCTTATTGACGATGAAACACAGAAATTGCATCAAAATTAAATACAAAAGGCACAATGCCGACTCTAGTACAAGAAGACTGGCTCTTCTTACTGTCTATATTTAGAACCTCTCCTGTGAGACCGGTTTTAGATTCCGATGCTTCGCTTCAGCTTTACTGTATCCCTTGGACCTTCTTATTGACGACGAAACACAGAAATTCCACCAGAATTAAATAGAAAAGGTACAATGCCGACTTAAGTACAAGAAAACTGACTCTTTTTACTGTCTATGTTTTGAACCTCTCCTGTGAGACGAGTTTTAGATTCCGATGCTTGACTTCAGGTTTAATGTATCCCTTGCACCTTCTTATTGACGATGAAACACAGAAATTGCATCGGATTTAAATACAAGAGGCACAATGCCGACTTAAGTACAAGAAAACTGACTCTCCTTACTGTCTATGTTTTGAACCATTCCCGTGACACTAGTTATAGATTCCGATGCTTCACTTCATTATTACTGTATCCCTCCGACCTTCGTATTGACGACGAAACACAGAAATTGCATCGGAATTAAGTAGAAAAGCTACAATGCCGACTTAAGTACAAGAAGACTGACTGTACTTACTGTCCATGTTTGAACCTTTCCTGTGACACTAGTTATAGATTCCGATGCTTCACTTCAGGTTTAGTGTATCCCTTGGACCTTCTTATTGACGACGAAACACAGAAATTGCATCGGAATTAAATACAAAAGGCACAATGCCGACTTAAAAACAAGAAAACTGACACTTCTTACTGTCTATGTTTTGAACCACTCCTGTGGCACTAGTTATAGATTCCGATGGTTCACTTCAGGTTTACTGTATCCCTCTGACCGTTTTATTGACCATGAAACACAGAAATTGCATCGGAATTAAATAGAAAAGCACAATGCCGACTTATGTACAAGAAAACTGTCTCTTCTAATCGTCTATGTTTTGAATGACTCCTGTGACATTAGTTAAAGATTCCGATGCTTCACTTCAGGTTTACTGTATCCCTCTGACCGTCTAATTGACCATGAAACACAGAAATTGCAACGGAATTAAATAGAAAAGCGCAATGCCGACTTAAGTACAAGAAAACTGACTCTTCTTACTGTCTATGATTTGAACCATTCCTGTGACACTAGTTATAGATTCCGATGGTTCACTTCAGGTTTACTGTTTCCCTCTGAACTTCTTATTGACGATGAAACACAGAAATTGCATCGGAATTAAATACAAAAGGCACAATGCCGACTTAAGCACACGGAAACTGACTCATCTTACTGTCTATGTTTTGAACCATTCCTGTGACAATTGTTATAGATTCCGATGCTTCACTTCAGGTTTACTGTATCCCTCTGACCTTCTTATTGACGATGATACACAGAAATTGCATTGAAATTAAATACTAAAGGCACAATGATGACTCTAGTAAAAGAAGACTGCCTCTTCCTACTGTCTATATTTTGAACCTTTCCTGTGAGACCGGTTCTAGATTCCGATGCTTCGCTTCATGTTTACTGTATCCCTTGGACCTTCTTATTGACGACGAAACACAGAAATTGCATCGGAATTAAATAGAAAAGCACAATGCCGACTAAAGTACAAGAAAACAGACTCTTCTTACAGACTATGTTTGAACCACTCCTGTGACACTAGTTATAGATTCCGATGCTTCACTTCAGGTTTACTGTATCCCTCTCACCTTCTTATTGACGATGAAACACAGAAATTGCATCGGAATGAAATACAAAAGGCACAATGCCGACTTAAGTACAAGAAAACTGATTCTTCTTACGGTCTATGTTTTTAACCATTCCTGAGACACTAGTCATAGATTCCGATGCTTCACTTCAGGTTTACTGTATCCCTTGGACCTTCTCATTGAGGACGAAACACAGAAATAGCATCGGAATTAAATAGAAAAGCACCATGCCGACTTAAGTACAAGGAAAGTGACTCTTCTTACTATCTATGTTTTGAAACACTCCTGTGACACTAGTTATAGATTCCGATGCTTCACTTGAGGTTTACTGTATCCCTCTGACCGTCTTATTGACCATGAAACGCAGAAATTGCATCGGAATTAAATAGAAAAGCACAATGCCGACTTAAGTACAAGAAGACTGACTGTACTTACTGTCCATGTTTGAACCTTTCCTGTGACACTAGTTATAGATTCCGATGCTTCACTTCAGGTTTAGTGTATCCCTTGGACCTTCTTATTGACGACGAAACACAGAAATTGCATCGGAATTAAATAGAAAAACACAATGCCGACTTAAGTACAAGAAAACTGACTCTTCTTACTGTCTATGTTTTGAACCACTCCTGTGACACTAGTTATAGATTCCGATGCTTCACTTCAGGTTTACTGTATCCCTCAGCCCTTCTTATTGACGATGAAACACGGAAATTGCATCGGAATTAAATACAAAAGGCACAATAACGACTCAAGTACAAGACGACTGGCTCTTCTCACTGTCTATGTTTTGAACCTCTCCTGTGAGACCAGTTTTAGATTTCGATGCTTGACTTCAGGTTTAATGTATCTCTCTGAACTTATTATTGACGATGAAACACAGAAATTGCATCGGAATTAAATACAAAAGGCACAATGCCGACTTAAAAACAAGAAAACTGACACTTCTTACTGTCTATGTTTTGAACCACTCCTGTGACACTAGTTATAGATTCCGATGGTTCACTTCAGGTTTACTGTATCCCTCTGACCGTTTTATTGACCATGAAACACAGAAATTGCATCGGAATTAAATAGAAAAGCACAATGCCGACTTAAGTACAAGAAAACTGTCTCTTCTTACCGTCTATGTTTTGAATGACTCCTGTGACATTAGTTAAAGATTCCGATGCTTCACTTCAGGTTTACTGTATCCCTCTGACCGTCTTATTGACCATGAAACACAGAAATTGCAACGGAATTAAATAGAAAAGCGCAATGCCGACTTAAGTACAAGAAAACTGACTCTTCTTACTGTCTATGATTTGAACCATTCCTGTGACACTAGTTATAGATTCCGATGGTTCACTTCAGGTTTACTGTTTCCCTCTGACCTTCTTATTGACGATGAAACACAGAAATTGCATCGGAATTAAATACAAAAGGCACAATGCCGACTTAAGCACACGGAAACTGACTCCTATTACTGGCTATGTTTTGAACCATTCCTGTGACACTAGTTATAGATTCCGATGGTTCACTTCAGGTTTACTGTATAGCTCTGACCTTCTTATTGACGATGAAACACAGAAATTGCATCGGAATTAAATAACAAAGGCACAATGCCGACTCTAGTACAAGAAGACTGGCTCTTCTTACTGTCTATGTTTTGAACCTTTCCTGTGAGACCGGTTTTAGATACCGATGCTTCACTACAGGTTTACTGTATCCCTAGGACCTTCTTATTGACAACGAAACACAGAAATTGCATCGGAATTAAATAGAAAATGCACAATGCCGACATAAGCACACGGAAACTGACTCATCTTACTGTCTATGTTTGAACCATTCCTGTGACAATTGTTATAGATTCCGATGCTTCACTTCAGGTTTACTGTATCCCTCTGACCTTCTTATTGACGATGAAACACAGAAATTGCATCAAAATTAAATACAAAAGGCACAATGCCGACTCTAGTACAAGAAGACTGGCTCTTCTTACTGTCTATATTTAGAACCTCTCCTGTGTGACCGGTTTTAGATTCCGATGCATCGCTTCAGGTTTACTGTATCCCTTGGACCTTCTTTTTGACGACGAAACACGGAAACTGCATCAGAATTAAATAGAAGATGCAAAATGCCGACTTAAGTACATGAAAACTGACTCTTCTTACTGTCTATGTTTTGAACCATTCCTGTGAGACTAGTTATGGATTCAGATGCATCACTTCAGGTTTACTGTATCCCTCTGACCTTCTTATTGACGATGAAACACAGAAATTGCATCGGAATTAAATACAAAAGGCACAATGGCGACTCTAGTACAAGAAGACTGGCTTATCTTACTGTCCATGCTTTGAACCCTTCCTGTGAGACAGGTTTTAGATTCCGATGCTTCACTACAGGTTTACTATATCCCTTGGCCCTTCTTATTGACGACGAAACACAGAAATTGCATCGGAATTAAATAGAAAAGGTACAATGCCGACTTAAGCACACGGACACTGACTCTTCTTGCTGTCTATGTTTGAAACATTCCTGTGACACTAGTTATAGATTCCGATATTTCACTTCAGGTTCACTGTAACCCTCTGACCTTCTTATTGACGACGAAACACAGAAATTGCATCGGAGTTAAATTGAAAAGCACAATGCCGACTTAAGTACAACAAGACTGACTCTTCTTACTGCCTATGTTTTGAACCATTCCTGGGACACTAGTTATAGATTCAGATGCTTGACTTCAAGTTTAATGTCTTCCTTGGACCTTCTTATTGACGATGAAACACAGAAATTGCTTCGGAATTAATAACAAAAGCCACAATGCCGATCTAAGTACAAGAAAACTGACTCTCCTTACTGTCTATGTTTGAACCATTCCCGTGACTTTAGTTATAGATTCCGATGCTTCACTGCAGTTTTACCGTATCCCTCCGACCTTCGTATTGACGACGAAACACAGAAATTGCACCGGAATTACATAGAAAAGGCACAATGCCGACTTAAGCACACGGAGACTTACTCTTCTTACTGTCTATGTCTTGAACCATACCTGTGACACTTGGTATAGATTCCGATGCCTCACTTCAGGTTTACTGTATCCCTCTGACCTTCTTATTGACGATGAAACACAGAAATTGCATCAAAATTAAATACAAAAGGCACAATGCCGACTCTAGTACAAGAAGACTGGCTCTTCTTACTGTCTATATTTAGAACCTCTCCTGTGTGACCGGTTTTAGATTCCGATGCATCGCTTCAGGTTTACTGTATCCCTTGGACCTTCTTTTTGACGACGAAACACGGAAACTGCATCAGAATTAAATAGAAGATGCAAAATGCCGACTTAAGTACATGAAAACTGACTCTTCTTACTGTCTATGTTTTGAACCATTCCTGTGAGACTAGTTATGGATTCAGATGCATCACTTCAGGTTTACTGTATCCCTCTGACCTTCTTATTGACGATGAAACACAGAAATTGCATCGGAATTAAATACAAAAGGCACAATGGCGACTCTAGTACAAGAAGACTGGCTTATCTTACTGTCCATGCTTTGAACCTTTCCTGTGAGACAGGTTTTAGATTCCGATGCTTCACTACAGGTTTACTATATCCCTTGGCCCTTCTTATTGACGACGAAACACAGAAATTGCATCGGAATTAAATAGAAAAGGTACAATGCCGACTTAAGCACACGGACACTGACTCTTCTTGCTGTCTATGTTTGAAACATTCCTGTGACACTAGTTATAGATTCCGATATTTCACTTCAGGTTCACTGTAACCCTCTGACCTTCTTATTGACGACGAAACACAGAAATTGCATCGGAGTTAAATAGAAAAGCACAATGCCGACTTAAGTACAACAAGACTGACTCTTCTTACTGCCTATGTTTTGAACCATTCCTGGGACACTAGTTATAGATTCAGATGCTTGACTTCAAGTTTAATGTCTTCCTTGGACCTTCTTATTGACGATGAAACACAGAAATTGCTTCGGAATTAATAACAAAAGCCACAATGCCGATCTAAGTACAAGAAAACTGACTCTCCTTACTGTCTATGTTTGAACCATTCCCGTGACTTTAGTTATAGATTCCGATGCTTCACTGCAGTTTTACCGTATCCCTCCGACCTTCGTATTGACGACGAAACACAGAAATTGCACCGGAATTACATAGAAAAGGCACAATGCCGACTTAAGCACACGGAGACTTACTCTTCTTACTGTCTATGTCTTGAACCATACCTGTGACACTTGGTATAGATTCCGATGCCTCACTTCAGGTTTACTGTATCCCTCTGACCTTCTTATTGACGATGAAACACAGAAATTGCATCGAAATTAAATACAAAAGGCACAATGCCGACTCTAGTACAAGAAGACTGGCTCTTCTTACTGTCTATATTTAGAACCTCTCCTGTGAGACCGGTTTTAGATTCCGATGCTTCGCTTCAGGTTTACTGTATCCCTTGGACCTTCTTATTGACGACAAAACACAGAAATTGCATCGGAATTAAATATAAAAGGTACAATGCCGACTTAAGTTAAAGAAAACTGACTCTTCTTACTGTCTATGTTTGAACCGTTCCTGTGACACTAGTTATAGTTTCCGATGCTTCACTTCAGGTTTACTGTATCCCTTGGACCTCCTTATTAACGACGAAGCACAGCAATCTCATCGGAATTAAAAAGAAAAGCACAATGCCGACGAAAGTACAAGATAACTGGCTCTTCTTACTGACTATGTTTTGAACCACTCCTGTGACACTAGTTATAGATTCCGATGCTTCACTTCAAGTTTACTGTATCCCTCTGACCGTCTTATTGACCATGAAACACAGAAATTGCATCGGAATTAAATACAAAAGGCACAATGCCGACTTAATTATAAGAATACAGACTCTTCTTACAGTCTATGCTTTGAATCTTTCCTGTGAGACCAGTATTAGATTCCGATGCTTGGCTTCATGTTTACTGTATCCCTTGGACCTTCTTATTGACGATGTAACATAGAAATTGCATCGGAATTAAATACAAATGGCACATTGCCAACATAAGTACAAGAAAACTGACTCTTCTAACTGTCTATGTTTTGAACCATTCCTGTGACACTAGTCATTGAATCCGATGTTTCACTTCAGGTTTACTGTATCCCTCCGACCTTCTTACTGACGAAAAAACACAGAAATTGCATCGGAATTAAATAGAAAAGGCACAATGCCGACTTAAGTACTGGAAAACTGACTCTTCTAACTGTCTATGGTTTTAACCATTCCTGTGACACTAGTTATAGATTCCGATGCTTCACTTCAGGTTTACTGTATCCCTCTGACCATCTTATTGACGATGAATCACAGAAATTACATCGGAATTAATTACAAAAGGCACAATGCCGACTTAAGTACAAGAAAACTGACTCTTCTTGCTGTCTATGTTTTGAACCATTCCTGTGACATTAGTTATAGATTCCGATGCTTCACTGCAGGTTTACTGTATCCCTATGACCTTCTTATTGACCATGAAACACAAAAATTGTGTCGGTATTAAATACAAAATGCACAAGGCCGACACAAGTACAAGAAGACTGGCTCTTCTTACTGTCTATGTTTTGAACCTTTCCTGTGAGACCGGCTTTAGATTCCAATGCTTCACTTCAGCTTAACTGTATCCCTTGGATCTTCTATTTGACGACGAAACACGGAAACTGCATCGGAATTAAATAGAAAAGGCAAAATGCCGACTTAAGTACATGAAAACTGACTCTTCTTACTGTCTATGTTTTGAACCATTCCTGTGAGACTAGTTATAGATTCCGATGCATCACTTCAGGTGTACTGTATCCCTCTGACTTTCTTATTGACGATTAAACACAGAAATTGCATCGGAATTAAATACAAAAGGCACAATGGCGACTCTAGTACAAGAAGACTGGCTCTTCTTACTGTCTATGTTTTGAACCTTTCCTGTGAGACAGGTTTTAGATTCCGGTGCTTCACTACAGGTTTACTGTATCCTTTGGACCTTCTTATTGACGACGAAACACAGAAATTGCATCGGAATTAAATAGAAAAGGTACAATGCCGACTTAAGCACACGGAAACTGACTCTTCTTACTGTCTATGTCTGAACCATTCCTGTGACACTAGTTATAGATTCCGATATTTCACTTCAGGTTCTCTGTATCCCTCTTACATTCTTATTGACGACGAAACACAGAAATTGCATCGGAGTTAAATTGAAAAGCACAATGCCGACTCAAGTACAAGAAGAGTGGCTCCTGTTACTGTCTATGTTTTGAACCTTTCCTGTGAGACCGGTTGTAGATTCCAATGCTTCTATTCAGGTTTACTATATCCCTTGGACCATTCTTATTGACGTCGTAACACAGAAACTGCATCGGAATCAAATAGAAAAACCACAATGCCGACAAAAGTACATGAAAACTGACTCTTCTTACGGTCTATGTTTTGAACCATTCCTGTGAGACTAGTTATAGATTCCGATGCATCACTTCAGGTTTACTGTATCCCACTCAGCTTTTTATTGACGATCAAACACAGAAATTGCATCGGAAGTAAATACAAAAGGCACAATGCACACTCAAGTACAAGAAGACTGGCTCTTCTTACTGTCTATGTTTTGAACATTTCCTGTGAGACCAGTTTTAGTTTCCGATGCTTTACTTCAGGTTTACTGTATCCCTTGGACCTTCATACTGACGACGAAACACAGAAATTGCATCATAATGAAATAGAAAAGGCACAATGCCGACTTAAGATCAAAAAAACTGATTCTTCATAATGTCTATGTTTTGAACCATTCCTGTGACACTTGTTATAGTTTGCGATGCTTCACTTCAGGTTTACTGTATCCCTCTGACCTTATTATTGACGATGAAACACAGAAATTGCATCGGAATTAAATACAAAATGCACAATGTCGAGTTAAGTACAAGTAAATTAGCTCTTCTTACAGTCTATGATTTGAACCATTTGTGTGACACTAGTTATATATTCCGATACTTCACTTCAGGTTTACTGTAACTCTCTGACCTTCTTATGGACGATGAAACACAGAAATTGCATCGGAATTGAATACAAAAGGCACAATGCCGACATAAGTACAAGTAGACTGACTCTTCTTACTGTCTATGTTTTGAACCATTCCTGTGACACTAGTTATAGATTCCGATGCATCTCTTCAGGTTCACTGTATCCCTCTGACCGTCGTATTGACGATGAGACACAGAAATAGCATCGGAATTAAATACAAAAGGCACAATGCCGACTTAACTACAAGTAAATTGACTCTTCTTACTGTCTATGTTTGAACCATTCCTGTGACACTAGCTATAGATGCCAATGCTTCACTTCAGGTTTACTGTATCCCTCTGACCTTCTTCTTGACGATGACACACAGAAATTGATCGGAATTAAATACAAAAGGTACAATGCCGACTTAAGTACAAGAAAACTGACTCTTCTTACTGTCTATGTTTTGAACCATTTCAGTGACACTAGTTATAGATTCCGATGCTTCATTTCAGGTTTACTGTATCCCTCTGACATTCTTATTGTCGATGACACACAGAAATTGCATCGGAATTAAATACAAAAGGCACAATGCCGACTTAAGTACAAGTAAACTGACTCTTCCTACTGTCCATGTTTTGAACCATTCCTGTGACACTAGTTATAGATTCCGATGCTTGACTTCAGGTTTACTGTATCCCTTGGACCTTCATACTGACGACGAAACACAGAAATTGCATCATAATGAAATAGAAAAGGCACAATGCCGACTTAAGATCAAGGAAACTGATTCTTCATACTGTCTATGTTTTGAACCATTCCTGTGACACTAGTTATAGATTGCGATGCTTCACTTCAGGTTTACTGTATCCCTCTGACCTTTGTATTGACGATGAAACACAGAAATTGCATCGGAATTAAATACAAAAAGCACAATGCCGACTTAAGTACAGGTAAACTGACACTTCTTACTGTCTATGATTTGAACCATTTGTGTGACACTAGTTATAGATTCCGATGCTTCACTTCAGGTTTACTGTAACCCTCTGACCTTCTTATTGACGATGAAACAAGGAAATTGCATCGGAATTGAATACAAAAGGCACAATGCCGACTTAGGTACAAGAAGACTGACTCTTCTTACTGTCTATGTTTTGAACCATTCCTGTGACACTAGTTATAGATTCCGAAGCTCCACTTCAGGTTCACTGTATCCCTCTGACCGTCGTATTGACGATGAAACACAGAAATTGCATCGGAATTAAATACAAAAGGCACAATGCCGACTTAAGTACAAGTAAACTGACTCTTCTTACTGTCTATGTTTTGAACCATTCCTGTGACACTAGCTATAGATTCCAATGCTTCACTTCAGGTTTACTGTATCCCTCTGACCTTCTAATTGACGATGACACAAAGAAATTGCATCGGAATTAAACACAAAAGGCACAATGCCGACTGAAGTACAAGAAAACTGACTCTTCTTACTGTCTATGTTTTGAACCATTCCTGTGACACTAGTTATAGATTCCGATGCTTCATTGCAGGTTTACTGTATCCCTCTGTCCTTCTTATTGACGATGTAACACAGAAATTTCATCGGCATTAAATACAAAAGGCACAATGCCGACTTAAGTACAAGAAAACTGACTCTTCTTACTATCTATATTTAGAACCACTCCTGTGAGACTAGTTATAGATTCCGATGCATCACTTCAGGTTGACTGTATCCCTCTGACTTTCTTATTGACGATGAAACACAGAAATTGCATCGGAATTAAATACAAAAGACACAATGGCGACTCTAGTACAAGAAGACTGGCTCTTCTTACTGTCTATGTTTTGAACCTTTCCTGTGAGACCGGCTTTAGATTCCAATGCTTCACTTCAGCTTAACTGTATCCCTTGGACCTTCTTTTTGACGACGAAACACGGAAACTGCATCGGAATTAAATAGAAAAGGCAAAATGCCGACTTAAGTACATGAAAACTGACTCTTCTTACTGTCTATGTTTTGAACCATTCCTGTGAGACTAGTTATAGATTCCGATGCATCACTTCAGGTTTACTGTATCCCTCTGACTTTCATATTGACGATTAAACACAGAAATTGCATCGGAATTAAATACAAAAGGCACAATGGCGACTCTAGTACAAGAAGACTGGCTCTTCTTACTGTCTATGTTTTGAACCTTTCCTGTGAGACAGGTTTTAGATTCCGATGCTTCACTACAGATTTACTGTATCCTTTGGACCTTCTTATTGACGACGAAACACAGAAATTGCATCGGAATTAAATAGAAAATGTACAATGCCGACTTAAGCACACGAAAACTGACTCTTCTTACTGTCTATGTCTGAACCATTCCTGTGACACTAGTTATAGATTCCGATATTTCACTTCAGGTTCTCTGTATCCCTCTTACCTTCTTATTGACGACGAAACACAGAAATTGCATCGGAGTTAAATAGAAAAGCACAATGCCGACTCAAGTACAAGAAGACTGTCTCCTCTTACTGTCTATGTTTTGAACCTTTTCTGTGAGACCGGTTTTAGATTCCAATGCTTCTCTTCAGGTTTAGCTTATCCCTTGGACCTTCTTATTGACGACGAAACACAGAAACTGCATCGGAATTAAATAGAAAAAGCACAATGCCGACAAAAGTACATGAACACTGACTCTTCTTACGGTCTATGTTTTGAACCATTCCTGTGAGACTAGTTATAGATTCCGATGCATCACTTCAGGTTTACTGTATCCCACTCAGCTTTTTATTGACGATCAAACACAGAAATTGCATCGGAAGTAAATACAAAAGGCACAATGCACACTCAAGTACAAGAAGACTGGCTCTTCTTACTGTCTATGTTTTGAACATTTCCAGTGAGACCAGTTTTAGTTTCCGATGCTTGACTTCAGGTTTACTGTATCCCTTGGACCTTCATACTGACGACGAAACACAGAAATTGCATCATAATGAAATAGAAAAGGCACAATGCCGACTTAAGATCAAGAAAACTGATTCTTCATAATGTCTATGTTTTGAACCATTCCTGTGACACTAGTTATAGTTTGCGATGCTTCACTTCAGGTTTACTGTATCCCTCTGACCTTATTATTGACGATGAAACACAGAAATTGCATCGGAATTAAATACAAAATGCACAATGTCGACTTAAGTACAAGTAAACTAGCTCTTCTTACAGTCTATGATTTGAACCATTTGTGTGACACTAGTTATAGATTCCGATACTTCACTTCAGGTTTACTGTACCCTCTGACCTTCTTATAGACGATGAAACACAGAAATTGCATCGGAATTGAATACAAAAGGCACAATGCCGACTTAAGTACAAGTAGACTGACTCTTCTTACTGTCTATGTTTTGAACCATTCCTGTGACACTAGTTATAGATTCCGATGCTTCTCTTCAGGTTCACTGTATCACTCTGACCGTCGTATTGACGATGAGACACAGAAATTGCATCGGAATTAAATACAAAAGGCACAATGCCGACTTAACTACAAGTAAACTGACTCTTCTTACTGTCTATGATTGAACCATTCCTGTGACACTAGCTGTAGATGCCAATGCTTCACTTCAGGTTTACTATATCCCTCTGACCTTCTTCTTGACGATGACACACAGAAATTGCATCGGAATTAAATACAAAAGGTACAATGCCGGCTTAAGTACAAGAAAACTGACTCTTCTTACTGTCTATGTTTTGAACCATTTCAGTGACACTAGTTATAGATTCCGATGCTTCATTTCAGGTTTACTGTATCCCTCTGACATTCTTATTGTCGATGACACACAGAAATTGCATCGGAATTAAATACAAAAGGCACAATGCCGACTTAAGTACAAGTAAACTGACTCTTCCTACTGTCTATGATTTGAACCATTTGTGTGACACTAGTTATAGATTCCGATGCTTCACTTCAGGTTTACTGTAACCCTCTGACCTTCTTATTGACGATGAAACAAGGAAATTGCATCGGAATTGAATACAAAAGGCACAATGCCGACTTAGGTACAAGAAGACTGACTCTTCTTACTGTCTATGTTTTGAACCATTCCTGTGACACTAGTTATAGATTCCGAAGCTCCACTTCAGGTTCACTGTATCCCTCTGACCGTCGTATTGACGATGAAACACAGAAATTGCATCGGAATTAAATACAAAAGGCACAATGCCGACTTAAGTACATGTAAACTGACTCTTCTTACTGTCTATGTTTTGAACCATTCCTGTGACTCTAGCTATAGATTCCAATGCTTCACTTCTGGTTTACTGTATCCCTCTGACCTTCTAATTGACGATGACACGCAGAAAATGCATCGGAATTCAATACAAAAGGCACAATGCCGTCTTAAGTACAAGAAAACTGACTCTTCTTACTGTCTATGTTTTGAACCATTCCTGTGACACTAGTTATAGATTCCGATGCTTCATTGCAGGTTTACTGTATCCCTCTGACCTTCTTGTTGACGATGAAACACAGAAATTGCATCGGAATTAAATAGAAAAGGCACAATGCCGACTTATGATCAAGAAAACTGATTCTTCATACTATCTATGTTTTGAACCATTCCTGTGACACTAGTTATAGATTGCGATGCTTCACTTCAGGTTTACTGTATCACTCTGATCTTTGTATTGACGATGAAACACAGAAATTGCATCGGAATTAAATACAAAAAGCACAATGCCGACTTAAGTACAATAAACTGACCCTTCTTACTGTCTATGATTTGAACCATTTGTGTGACACTAGTTATAGATTCCGATGCTTCACTTCTGGTTTACTGTAACCCTCTGACCTTCTTATTGACGATGAAACAAGGAAATTGCATCGGAATTGAATACTAAAGGTACAATACCGACTTAGGTACAAGAAGACTGTCTCTTCTTACTGTCTATGTTTTGAACCATTCCTGTGACACTAGTTATAGATTCCGATGCTTCACTTCAGGTTTACTGTATCCCTTGGACCTTCTTATTGACGACGAAACACAGAAATTGCATCGGAATTAAATAGAAAACGTACAATGCCGACATAAGTACAAGAAAACTGACTCTTCTTACTGTCTATGTTTGAACCATTCCTGTGACACTAGTTATAGATTCCGATGCTTCACTTCAGGTTTACTGTATAACTTGGACCTCCTTATTAACGACGAAACACAGAAATCTTATCGGAATTAAATAGAAATGTACAATGCCGACTAAAGTACAAGAAAACTGACTCTTCTTACTGACTATGTTTTGAACCACTCCTGTGACACTAGTTATAGATTACGATGCTTCACTTCAGGTTTACTGTATCCCTCTGACCGTCTTATTGACCATGAAACACAGAAATTGCATCGGAATTAAATACAAAAGGCACAATGCCGACTTAATTATAAGAAAACTGACTCTTCTTACAGTCTATGCTTTGAACCATTCCTGTGAGACCAGTATTAGATTTCGATGCTTCACTTCGGCTGTACTGTATACCTTGGACCTTCTTTTTCACGACAAAACACGGAAACTGCATCGGAATGAAATAGAAAAGGTACAATGCCGACTCAAGCACACGGAAACTGACGCTTCTTATTGTCTATGTTTGAACCATTCCTGTGACACTAGATATCGATTCCGATATTTCACTTCAGGTTCACTGTATCCCTCTGAACTTCTTATTGACGACGAAACACAGAAATTGCATCGGAGTTAAATAGAAAAGCACAGTGCCGACTCAAGTACAAGAAGACTGGCTCTTCTTACTGTCTATGTTTTGAACCTTTCCTGTGAGACCGGTTTTAGATTCCAATGCTTCACTTCAGGTTTACTATATCCCTTGGACCTTCTTATTGACGACGAAACACAGAAACTGCATCGGAATTAAATAGAAAAGGCACAATGCCGACAAAAGTACATGAAAACTGACTCTTCTTACTGCCTATGTTTTGAACCATTCCTGTGAGACTTGTTATAGATTCCGATGCATCACTTCAGGTTTACTGTATCCCTCTCAGCATCTTATTGACGATCAAACACAGAAATTGCATCGGAATTAAATACAAAAGGCACAATGCACACTCAAGTATAAGAAGACTGGCTCTTCTTACTGTCTATGTTTTGAACCTTTCCTGTGAGACCAGTTTTAGTTTCCGATGCTTGACTTCAGGTTTAGTGTATCCCTTGGTCCTTCATACTGACGACGAAACACAGAAATTGCATCATAATTAAATAGAAAAGGTACAGTGCCGACTTAAGTACAAGAAAACTGACTCTTCTTACTGTCTATATTTTGAACCATTCCTGTGACACTAGTTATAGATTGCGATGCTTCACTTCAGGTTTACTGTATCCCTCTGACCTTCTTAGTGACGATGAAACACAGAAATTGCATCGGAATTAAATACAAAAGGCACAATGCCGACTTAAGTACAAGTAAACTGACTCTTCTTACTGTCTATGATTTGAACCATTTGCGTGACACTAGTTTTAGATTCCGATGCTTCACTTCAGGTTTACTGTAACCCTCTGACCTTCTTATTGACGATGAAACACAGAAATTACATCGGAATTGAATACAAAAGGCACAATGCCGACTTAAGTGCAAGTAAACTGACTCTTCTTACTGTCTATGTTTTGAACCATTCCTGTGACACTAGCTATAGATGCCAATGCTTCACTTCAGGTTTACTGTATCCCTCTGACCATCTTATTGACGATGTAACACAGAAATTGCATCGGAATTAAACACAAAAGGCACAATGCCGACTGAAGTACAAGAAAACTGACTCTTCTTACTGTCTATGTTTTGAACCATTCCTGTGACACTAGTTATAGATTCCGATGCTTCATTGCAGGTTTACTGTATCCCTCTGTCCTTCTTATTGACGATGTAACACAGAAATTTCATCGGCATTAAATACAAAAGGCACAATGCCGACTTAAGTACAAGAAAACTGACTCTTCTTACTATCTATATTTAGAACCACTCCTGTGAGACTAGTTATAGATTCCGATGCATCACTTCAGGTTGACTGTATCCCTCTGACTTTCTTATTGACGATGAAACACAGAAATTGCATCGGAATTAAATACAAAAGACACAATGGCGACTCTAGTACAAGAAGACTGGCTCTTCTTACTGTCTATGTTTTGAACCGTTCCTGTGAGACCGGCTTTAGATTCCAATGCTTCACTTCAGCTTAACTGTATCCCTTGGACCTTCTTTTTGACGACGAAACACGGAAACTGCATCGGAATTAAATAGAAAAGGCAAAATGCCGACTTAAGTACATGAAAACTGACTCTTCTTACTGTCTATGTTTTGAACCATTCCTGTGAGACTAGTTATAGATTCCGATGCATCACTTCAGGTTTACTGTATCCCTCTGACTTTCATATTGACGATTAAACACAGAAATTGCATCGGAATTAAATACAAAAGGCACAATGGCGACTCTAGTACAAGAAGACTGGCTCTTCTTACTGTCTATGTTTTGAACCTTTCCTGTGAGACAGGTTTTAGATTCCGATGCTTCACTACAGATTTACTGTATCCTTTGGACCTTCTTATTGACGACGAAACACAGAAATTGCATCGGAATTAAATAGAAAATGTACAATGCCGACTTAAGCACACGAAAACTGACTCTTCTTACTGTCTATGTCTGAACCATTCCTGTGACACTAGTTATAGATTCCGATATTTCACTTCAGGTTCTCTGTATCCCTCTTACCTTCTTATTGACGACGAAACACAGAAATTGCATCGGAGTTAAATAGAAAAGCACAATGCCGACTCAAGTACAAGAAGACTGTCTCCTCTTACTGTCTATGTTTTGAACCTTTTCTGTGAGACCGGTTTTAGATTCCAATGCTTCTCTTCAGGTTTAGCTTATCCCTTGGACCTTCTTATTGACGACGAAACACAGAAACTGCATCGGAATTAAATAGAAAATAGCACAATGCCGACAAAAGTACATGAAAACTGACTCTTCTTACGGTCTATGTTTTGAACCATTCCTGTGAGACTAGTTATAGATTCCGATGCATCACTTCAGGTTTACTGTATCCCACTCAGCTTTTTATTGACGATCAAACACAGAAATTGCATCGGAAGTAAATACAAAAGGCACAATGCACACTCAAGTACAAGAAGACTGGCTCTTCTTACTGTCTATGTTTTGAACATTTCCAGTGAGACCAGTTTTAGTTTCCGATGCTTGACTTCAGGTTTACTGTATCCCTTGGACCTTCATACTGACGACGAAACACAGAAATTGCATCATAATGAAATAGAAAAGGCACAATGCCGACTTAAGATCAAGAAAACTGATTCTTCATAATGTCTATGTTTTGAACCATTCCTGTGACACTAGTTATAGTTTGCGATGCTTCACTTCAGGTTTACTGTATCCCTCTGACCTTATTATTGACGATGAAACACAGAAATTGCATCGGAATTAAATACAAAATGCACAATGTCGACTTAAGTACAAGTAAACTAGCTCTTCTTACAGTCTATGATTTGAACCATTTGTGTGACACTAGTTATAGATTCCGATACTTCACTTCAGGTTTACTGTAACCCTCTGACCTTCTTATTGACGATGAAACACAGAAATTGCATCGGAATTGAATACAAAAGGCACAATGCCGACTTAAGTACAAGTAGACTGACTCTTCTTACTGTCTATGTTTTGAACCATTCCTGTGACACTAGTTATAGATTCCGATGCTTCTCTTCAGGTTCACTGTATCACTCTGACCGTCGTATTGACGATGAGACACAGAAATTGCATCGGAATTAAATACAAAAGGCACAATGCCGACTTAACTACAAGTAAACTGACTCTTCTTACTGTCTATGATTGAACCATTCCTGTGACACTAGCTGTAGATGCCAATGCTTCACTTCAGGTTTACTATATCCCTCTGACCTTCTTCTTGACGATGACACACAGAAATTGCATCGGAATTAAATACAAAAGGTACAATGCCGGCTTAAGTACAAGAAAACTGACTCTTCTTACTGTCTATGTTTTGAACCATTTCAGTGACACTAGTTATAGATTCCGATGCTTCATTTCAGGTTTACTGTATCCCTCTGACATTCTTATTGTCGATGACACACAGAAATTGCATCGGAATTAAATACAAAAGGCACAATGCCGACTTAAGTACAAGTAAACTGACTCTTCCTACTGTCTATGATTTGAACCATTTGTGTGACACTAGTTATAGATTCCGATGCTTCACTTCAGGTTTACTGTAACCCTCTGACCTTCTTATTGACGATGAAACAAGGAAATTGCATCGGAATTGAATACAAAAGGCACAATGCCGACTTAGGTACAAGAAGACTGACTCTTCTTACTGTCTATGTTTTGAACCATTCCTGTGACACTAGTTATAGATTCCGAAGCTCCACTTCAGGTTCACTGTATCCCTCTGACCGTCGTATTGACGATGAAACACAGAAATTGCATCGGAATTAAATACAAAAGGCACAATGCCGACTTAAGTACATGTAAACTGACTCTTCTTACTGTCTATGTTTTGAACCATTCCTGTGACACTAGCTATAGATTCCAATGCTTCACTTCTGGTTTACTGTATCCCTCTGACCTTCTAATTGACGATGACACGCAGAAAATGCATCGGAATTCAATACAAAAGGCACAATGCCGTCTTAAGTACAAGAAAACTTACTCTTCTTACTGTCTATGTTTTGAACCATTCCTGTGACACTAGTTATAGATTCCGATGCTTCATTGCAGGTTTACTGTATCCCTCTGACCTTCTTGTTGACGATGAAACACAGAAATTGCATCGGAATTAAATAGAAAAGGCACAATGCCGACTTATGATCAAGAAAACTGATTCTTCATACTGTCTATGTTTTGAACCATTCCTGTGACACTAGTTATAGATTGCGATGCTTCACTTCAGGTTTACTGTATCTCTCTGATCTTTGTATTGACGATGAAACACAGAAATTGCATCGGAATTAAATACAAAAAGCACAATGCCGACTTAAGTACAATAAACTGACCCTTCTTACTGTCTATGATTTGAACCATTTGTGTGACACTAGTTATAGATTCCGATGCTTCACTTCTGGTTTACTGTAACCCTCTGACCTTCTTATTGACGATGAAACAAGGAAATTGCATCGGAATTGAATACAAAAGGTACAATACCGACTTAGGTACAAGAAGACTGTCTCTTCTTACTGTCTATGTTTTGAACCATTCCTGTGACACTAGTTATAGATTCCGATGCTTCACTTCAGGTTTACTGTATCCCTTGGACCTTCTTATTGACGACGAAACACAGAAATTGCATCGGAATTAAATAGAAAACGTACAATGCCGACATAAGTACAAGAAAACTGACTCTTCTTACTGTCTATGTTTGAACCATTCCTGTGACACTAGTTATAGATTCCGATGCTTCACTTCAGGTTTACTGTATAACTTGGACCTCCTTATTAACGACGAAACACAGAAATCTTATCGGAATTAAATAGAAATGTACAATGCCGACTAAAGTACAAGAAAACTGACTCTTCTTACTGACTATGTTTTGAACCACTCCTGTGACACTAGTTATAGATTACGATGCTTCACTTCAGGTTTACTGTATCCCTCTGACCGTCTTTTTGACCATGAAACACAGAAATTGCATCGGAATTAAATACAAAAGGCACAATGCCGACTTAATTATAAGAAAACTGACTCTTCTTACAGTCTATGCTTTGAACCATTCCTGTGAGACCAGTATTAGATTTCGATGCTTCACTTCGGCTGTACTGTATACCTTGGACCTTCTTTTTCACGACAAAACACGGAAACTGCATCGGAATGAAATAGAAAAGGTACAATGCCGACTCAAGCACACGGAAACTGACGCTTCTTATTGTCTATGTTTGAACCATTCCTGTGACACTAGATATCGATTCCGATATTTCACTTCAGGTTCACTGTATCCCTCTGAACTTCTTATTGACGACGAAACACAGAAATTGCATCGGAGTTAAATAGAAAAGCACAGTGCCGACTCAAGTACAAGAAGACTGGCTCTTCTTACTGTCTATGTTTTGAACCTTTCCTGTGAGACCGGTTTTAGATTCCAATGCTTCACTTCAGGTTTACTATATCCCTTGGACCTTCTTATTGACGACGAAACACAGAAACTGCATCGGAATTAAATAGAAAAGGCACAATGCCGACAAAAGTACATGAAAACTGACTCTTCTTACTGCCTATGTTTTGAACCATTCCTGTGAGACCTGTTATAGATTCCGATGCATCACTTCAGGTTTACTGTATCCCTCTCAGCATCTTATTGACGATCAAACACAGAAATTGCATCGGAATTAAATACAAAAGGCACAATGCACACTCAAGTATAAGAAGACTGGCTCTTCTTACTGTCTATGTTTTGAACCTTTCCTGTGAGACCAGTTTTAGTTTCCGATGCTTGACTTCAGGTTTAGTGTATCCCTTGGTCCTTCATACTGACTATGAAACACAGAAATTGCATCATAATTAAATAGAAAAGGTACAGTGCCGACTTAAGTACAAGAAAACTGACTCTTCTTACTGTCTATATTTTGAACCATTCCTGTGACACTAGTTATAGATTGCGATGCTTCACTTCAGGTTTACTGTATCCCTCTGACCTTCTTAGTGACGATGAAACACAGAAATTGCATCGGAATTAAATACAAAAGGCACAATGCCGACTTAAGTACAAGTAAACTGACTCTTCTTACTGTCTATGATTTGAACCATTTGCGTGACACTAGTTTTAGATTCCGATGCTTCACTTCAGGTTTACTGTAACCCTCTGACCTTCTTATTGACGATGAAACACAGAAATTACATCGGAATTGAATACAAAAGGCACAATGCCGACTTAAGTGCAAGTAAACTGACTCTTCTTACTGTCTATGTTTTGAACCATTCCTGTGACACTAGCTATAGATGCCAATGCTTCACTTCAGGTTTACTGTATCCCTCTGACCATCTTATTGACGATGTAACACAGAAATTTCATCGGCATTAATACAAAAGGCACAATGCCGACTTAAGTACATGAAAACTGACTCTTCTTAATTTCTATGTTTTGTACCATTCCTGAGACACTAGTTATAGATTCTGATGCTTCACTTCAGGTTTACTGTATCCCTCTGAGTTTCTTATTGACGGTGAAACACAGAAATTGCATCGGAACTAAATACAAAAGGCACAATGCCGACTTAAGTACAAGTAAACTGACTCTTCTTACTGTCTATGTTTGAACCATTCCTGTGACACTAGTTATAGATTCCGATGTTTCACTTCAGGTTTACTGTATCCCTCTGACCTTCTTATTGACGATGAAACACAGAAATTGCATCGGAATTAAATACAAAAGGCACAATGCCGACTTAAGTACAAGTAAACTGACTGTTCTTACTGTCTATGATTTGAACCATTTGTGTGACACTAGTTATAGATTCCGATGCTTCACTTCAGGTTTACTATAACCCTCTGACCTTCTTATTGACGATGATACAATGAAATTGAATCGGAATTGAATACAAAAGGCACAATGCCGAATTAAGTACAAGAAGACTGACTCTTCTTACTGTCTATGTTTTGAACCATTCCTGTGACACTAGTTATAGATTCCGATGTTTCACTTCAGGTTCACTGTATCCCTCTGACCACCGTATTGACCATGAAACACAGGAATTGCATCGGAATTAAACACAAAAGGCACAATGCCGAGTTAACTACAAGTAAACTGACTCTTCTTACTGTCTATGTTTGAACTTTTCCTGTGAGACCAGTTTTAGAATCCGATGCTTCACTTCAGGTTTACTGTATCCCTCTGACCTTCTTATTGACGATGACACACAGAAATTGCATCGGAATTAAATACAAAAGGCACAATGTCGACTTCAGTACAAGAAAACTGACTCTTCTTACTGTCTATGTTTTGAACCATTCCTGTGACACTAGTTATAGATTCCGATGCTTCATTTCAGGTTTACTGTATCTCTCTGTCCTTCTTATTGACGATGTAACACAGAAATTTCATCGGCATTGAATACAAAAGGCACAATGCCGACTTAAGTACAAGAAAACTGACTCTTCTTACTGTCTATGTGTTGAACCATTCCTGTGACACTAGTTATAGATTCTGATGCTTCACTTCAGTTTTACTGTATCCCTCTGACTTTCTTATTGACGGTGAAACACAGAAATTGCATCGGAACTAAATACAAAAGGCACAATGCCGACTTAAGTACAAGGAAACTGACTCCTCTTACTGTCTATGTTTGAACCATTCCTGTGACACTAGTTATAGATTCCGATGCTTCACTTCAGGTTTACTGTATCCCTCTGACCTTCTTGTTGACGATGAAACACAGGAATAGCATCGCAATTAAATACAAAAGGCACAGTGCCAACTTAAGTACAAGAAAACTGACTCATCTTACTGTCTATTTTTTGAACCTTTCCTGTGACACCAGTTTTAGATTCCGATGCTTCACTTCAGATTTACTGTTTCCCTTGGACCTTCTTATCGAAGACGAGACACAGAAATTGCATTGGAATTCAATAGAAAAGGCGCAATGTCGACTTAAGAACAAGAAAACTGAGTCTTCTTACTGTCTATGTTTTGAACCATTCCTGTGACACTAGTTATAGATTCCGATGTTTCACTTCAGGTTTACTGTATCCCTCTGACCCTCTTATTGACGATGAAACACAGAAATTGCATCGGAATTAAAATAAAAAGGCACAATGCCGACTCAAGTACAAGAAGACTGGCACTTCTTACTGTCTATGTTTTGAACCTTTCCTGTGAGAACAGTTTTAGAATCCGATGCTGCACTTCAGGTTTACTGTATCCCTTGGACCTTCTTATAGACGGCGAAACACAGAAATTGCATTGGAATTCAATAGAAAAGGCACAATGTCGACTTAAGAACAAGAAAACTGACTCTTCTTACTGTCTATGTTTGGAGCCATTCCTGTGACACTAGTTCTAGATTCCGATGCTTCACTTCAGGTTTACTGTATCCCTCTGACCCTCTTATTGACGATGAAACACAGATATTGCATCAGAATTAAATACAAAAGGCACAATGCCGACTCAAGTACAAGAAGACTGGCTCTACTTACTTTCTATGTTTTGAACCTTTCCTGTAAGACCGGTTTTAGATTCCGATGCTTCACTTCAGGTTTACTGTATCCCTTGGACCTTTTCATTGACGACGAATCACAGAAATTGCATCGGAATTAAATACAAAAGGCACAATGCCGACTTAAGTACAAGAAAACAGACTCCTCTTACTGTGTATGTTTGCAACCATTCCTGTGACACTACTTATAGATTCCGATGCTTCACTTCAGGTTTACTGTATCCCTCTGACCCTCTTATTGGCGATGAAACACAGAAATTGCATCGAAATTAAATACAAAAGGCACAATGCCGACTCTAGTACAAGAAGACTGACTCTTCTTACTGTCTATGTTTTGAACCTTTCCTGTAAGACCAGTTTTAGATTCCGATGCTTGACTTCAGGTTTACTGTATCCATTGCACCTTCTTATTGACGACGAAACACAGAATATGCATAGGAACTAAATAGAAAAGGCACAATGCCGACTTGATTCCGATGCTTCACTTCAGGTTTACTGTATCCCTTGGACCTTCTTACTGACGACGAAAAACACAGAAATTGCATCGGAATTAAATAGAAAAGGCACAATGCCTACTTAAGTACAAGAAAACAGACTCTACCTAATATCTAAGTTTTGAACCATTCCTGTGACACTAGTTATAGGTTCCGATGCATCGCTTCAAGTTTACTGTACCCCTCTTACCTTCTTATTGACGATGAAACACAGAAAATGCATCGGAATTAAATACAAAACGCACAATGCCGGACTAAGTATAAGAAAACTGACGCTTCTTACTGTCTATGTTTTGAACCATTCCTGTGACACCAGTTATAGATTCCGATACTTCATTTCAGGTTTACTGTATCCCTCTGACAGTCTTCTTGATGATGAAACACAGAAATTGCATCGGAATTAAATACAAAAGGCACTATGAAGGGTCAAGTACAAGACGTTTGGCTCTTCTTACTGTCTATGATTTGAACCTTTCCTGTAATACCGGTTTTAGTTTCCGATGCTTCATTTCAGGTGTACTGTATCCCCTGGACATTCTTATTGGCGACGAAACACAGGAATTGCATCGGAATTAAATAGAAAAGGCACAATGCCGACTTAAGTACAAGAGAACTGACTCTTCTTCCTATGTTTATGTTTTGAACCATTACTGTGACACTAGTTATAGATTCCGATGCATCACTTTAGGTTTACTGTATCCCTCTGACCTTCTTATTGACGATAAAACACAGAAATGGCATCGGAATTAAATACAAAAGGCACATTGCACACGTAAGTATAAGAATACTGACTCTTCTTACTGTCTATGCTTTGAAGCATTCCTGTTACACTAGTTATAGATTCCGATGCTTCACTTCAGGTTTACTGTATCCCTCTGACATTCTTATTGACGATGAAACACAGATATTGCATCGGAAATAAATACAAAAGGCACAATGCCGACTCTAGTAAAAGAAGACTGGCTCTACTTACTGTCTATGTTTTGAACAATTCCTGTGAGACCGGTTTTAGATTCCGATGCATCACTTCAGGTTTTCTGTATCCCTGGGACCTTCTTATTGACGATGAAACACAGAAATTGCATCGGAAATAAATACAAAAGGCACAATGCCGACTCAAGTACAAGTAGACTGGCTCTACTTACTGTCTATGTTTTGAACCTTTCCTGTGAGACCGGTTTTAGATTCCGATGCTTCACTTCAGGTTTACTGTATCCCTCTGACCTTCTTATTGACGATGAAACACAGAAATTGCATCGGAATTGAATACAAAAGGCACAATGCCGACTTAAGTATAAGAAAACTGACTCTTCTTACTGTCTATGCTTTGAACCATTCCTGTGATACTAGTTGTAGATTCCGATGGTTCACTTCAGGTTTACTGTATCCCTCTGACCGTCGTATTGACGATTAAACACAGAAATTGCATCGGAATTAAATACAAAAGGCACAATGGCGACTCTAGTACAAGAAGACTGGCTCTTCTTACTGTCTATGTTTTGAACCTTTCCTGTGAGACAGGTTTTAGATTCCGATGCTTCACTACAGATTTACTGTATCCTTTGGACCTTCTTATTGACGACGAAACACAGAAATTGCATCGGAATTAAATAGAAAATGTACAATGCCGACTTAAGCACACGAAAACTGACTCTTCTTACTGTCTATGTCTGAACCATTCCTGTGACACTAGTTATAGATTCCGATATTTCACTTCAGGTTCTCTGTATCCCTCTTACCTTCTTATTGACGACGAAACACAGAAATTGCATCGGAGTTAAATAGAAAAGCACAATGCCGACTCAAGTACAAGAAGACTGGCTCCTCTTACTGTCTATGTTTTGAACCTTTTCTGTGAGACCGGTTTTAGATTCCAATGCTTCTCTTCAGGTTTAGCTTATCCCTTGGACCTTCTTATTGACGACGAAACACAGAAACTGCATCGGAATTAAATAGAAAAAGCACAATGCCGACAAAAGTACATGAAAACTGACTCTTCTTACGGTCTATGTTTTGAACCATTCCTGTGAGACTAGTTATAGATTCCGATGCATCACTTCAGGTTTACTGTATCCCACTCAGCTTTTTATTGACGATCAAACACAGAAATTGCATCGGAAGTAAATACAAAAGGCACAATGCACACTCAAGTACAAGAAGACTGGCTCTTCTTACTGTCTATGTTTTGAACATTTCCAGTGAGACCAGTTTTAGTTTCCGATGCTTGACTTCAGGTTTACTGTATCCCTTGGACCTTCATACTGACGACGAAACACAGAAATTGCATCATAATGAAATAGAAAAGGCACAATGCCGACTTAAGATCAAGAAAACTGATTCTTCATAATGTCTATGTTTTGAACCATTCCTGTGACACTAGTTATAGTTTGCGATGCTTCACTTCAGGTTTACTGTATCCCTCTGACCTTATTATTGACGATGAAACACAGAAATTGCATCGGAATTAAATACAAAATGCACAATGTCGACTTAAGTACAAGTAAACTAGCTCTTCTTACAGTCTATGATTTGAACCATTTGTGTGACACTAGTTATAGATTCCGATACTTCACTTCAGGTTTACTGTAACCCTCTGACCTTCTTATTGACGATGAAACACAGAAATTGCATCGGAATTGAATACAAATGGCACAATGCCGACTTAAGTACAAGTACACTGACTCTTCTTACTGTCTATGTTTTGAACCATTCCTGTGACACTAGTTATAGATTCCGATGCTTCTCTTCAGGTTCACTGTATCACTCTGACCGTCGTATTGACGATGAGACACAGAAATTGCATCGGAATTAAATACAAAAGGCACAATGCCGACTTAACTACAAGTAAACTGACTCTTCTTACTGTCTATGTTTGAACCATTCCTGTGACACTAGCTGTAGATGCCAATGCTACACTTCAGGTTTACTATATCCCTCTGACCTTCTTCTTGACGATGACACACAGAAATTGCATCGGAATTAAATAGAAAAGGCACAATGCCGACTTATGATCAAGAAAACTGATTCTTCATACTGTCTATGCTTTGAACCATTCCTGTGACACTAGTTATAGATTGCGATGCTTCACTTCAGGTTTACTGTATCCCTCTGACCTTTGTATTGACGATGAAACACAGAAATTGCATCGGAATTAAATACAAAAAGCACAATGCCGACTTAAGTACAAGTAAACTGACTCTTCTTACTGTCTATGATTTGAACCATTTGTGTGACACTAGTTATAGATTCCGATGCTTCACTTCAGGTTTACTGTAACCCTCCGACCTTCTTATTGACGATGAAACAAGGAAATTGCATCGGAATTGAATACAAAAGGCACAATGCCGACTTAGGTACAAGAAGACTGACTCTTCTTACTGTCTATGTTTTGAACCATTCCTGTGACACTAGTTATAGATTGCGATGCTTCACTTCAGGTTTACTGTATCCCTCTGACCTTTGTATTGACGATGAAACACAGAAATTGCATCGGAATTAAATACAAAAAGCACAATGCCGACTTAAGTACAGGTAAACTGACACTTCTTACTGTCTATGATTTGAACCATTTGTGTGACACTAGTTATAGATTCCGATGCTTCACTTCAGGTTTACTGTAACCCTCTGACCTTCTTATTGACGATGAAACAAGGAAATTGCATCGGAATTGAATACAAAAGGCACAATGCCGACTTAGGTACAAGAAGACTGACTCTTCTTACTGTCTATGTTTTGAACCATTCCTGTGACACTAGTTATAGATTCCGAAGCTCCACTTCAGGTTCACTGTATCCCTCTGACCGTCGTATTGACGATGAAACACAGAAATTGCATCGGAATTAAATACAAAAGGCACAATGCCGACTTAAGTACAAGTAAACTGACTCTTCTTACTGTCTATGTTTTGAACCATTCCTGTGACACTAGCTATAGATTCCAATGCTTCACTTCAGGTTTACTGTATCCCTCTGACCTTCTAATTGACGATGACACAAAGAAATTGCATCGGAATTAAACACAAAAGGCACAATGCCGACTGAAGTACAAGAAAACTGACTCTTCTTACTGTCTATGTTTTGAACCATTCCTGTGACACTAGTTATAGATTCCGATGCTTCATTGCAGGTTTACTGTATCCCTCTGTCCTTCTTATTGACGATGTAACACAGAAATTTCATCGGCATTAAATACAAAAGGCACAATGCCGACTTAAGTACAAGAAAACTGACTCTTCTTACTATCTATATTTAGAACCACTCCTGTGAGACTAGTTATAGATTCGGATGCATCACTTCAGGTTGACTGTATCCCTCTGACTTTCTTATTGACGATGAAACACAGAAATTGCATCGGAATTAAATACAAAAGACACAATGGCGACTCTAGTACAAGAAGACTGGCTCTTCTTACTGTCTATGTTTTGAACCTTTCCTGTGAGACCGGCTTTAGATTCCAATACTTCACTTCAGCTTAACTGTATCCCTTGGACCTTCTTTTTGACGACGAAACACGGAAACTGCATCGGAATTAAATAGAAAAGGCAAAATGCCGACTTAAGTACATGAAAACTGACTCTTCTTACTGTCTATGTTTTGAACCATTCCTGTGAGACTAGTTATAGATTCCGATGCATCACTTCAGGTTTACTGTATCCCTCTGACTTTCTTATTGACGATTAAACACAGAAATTGCATCGGAATTAAATACAAAAGGCACAATGGCGACTCTAGTACAAGAAGACTGGCTCTTCTTACTGTCTATGTTTTGAACCTTTCCTGTGAGACAGGTTTTAGATTCCGATGCTTCACTACAGATTTACTGTATCCTTTGGACCTTCTTATTGACGACGAAACACAGAAATTGCATCGGAATTAAATAGAAAATGTACAATGCCGACTTAAGCACACGAAAACTGACTCTTCTTACTGTCTATGTCTGAACCATTCCTGTGACACTAGTTATAGATTCCGGTATTTCACTTCAGGTTCTCTGTATCCCTCTTACCTTCTTATTGACGACGAAACACAGAAATTGCATCGGAGTTAAATAGAAAAGCACAATGCCGACTCAAGTACAAGAAGACTGTCTCCTCTTACTGTCTATGTTTTGAACCTTTTCTGTGAGACCGGTTTTAGATTCCAATGCTTCTCTTCAGGTTTAGCTTATCCCTTGGACCTTCTTATTGACGACGAAACACAGAAACGGCATCGGAATTAAATAGAAAAAGCACAATGCCGACAAAAGTACATGAAAACTGACTCTTCTTACGGTCTATGTTTTGAACCATTCCTGTGAGACTAGTTATAGATTCCGATGCATCACTTCAGGTTTACTGTATGCCACTCAGCTTTTTATTGACGATCAAACACAGAAATTGCATCGGAAGTAAATACAAATGGCACAATGCACACTCAAGTACAAGAAGACTGGCTCTTCTTACTGTCTATGTTTTGAACATTTCCAGTGAGACCAGTTTTAGTTTCCGATGCTTGACTTCAGGTTTACTGTATCCCTTGGACCTTCATACTGACGACGAAACACAGAAATTGCATCATAATGAAATAGAAAAGGCACAATGCCGACTTAAGATCAAGAAAACTGATTCTTCATAATGTCTATGTTTTGAACCATTCCTGTGACACTAGTTATAGTTTGCGATGCTTCACTTCAGGTTTACTGTATCCCTCTGACCTTATTATTGACGATGAAACACAGAAATTGCATCGGAATTAAATACAAAATGCACAATGTCGACTTAAGTACAAGTAAACTAGCTCTTCTTACAGTCTATGATTTGAACCATTTGTGTGACACTAGTTATAGATTCCGATACTTCACTTCAGGTTTACTGTAACCCTCTGACCTTCTTATTGACGATGAAACACAGAAATTGCATCGGAATTGAATACAAAAGACACAATGCCGACTTAAGTACAAGTATACTGACTCTTCTTACTGTCTATGTTTTGAACCATTCCTGTGACACTAGTTATAGATTCCGATGCTTCTCTTCAGGTTCACTGTATCACTCTGACCGTCGTATTGACGATGAGACACAGAAATTGCATCGGAATTAAATACAAAAGGCACAATGCCGACTTAACTACAAGTAAACTGACTCTTCTTACTGTCTATGTTTGAACCATTCCTGTGACACTAGCTGTAGATGCCAATGCTTCACTTCAGGTTTACTATATCCCTCTGACCTTCTTCTTGACGATGACACACAGAAATTGCATCGGAATTAAATACAAAAGGTACAATGCCGGCTTAAGTACAAGAAAACTGACTCTTCTTACTGTCTATGTTTTGAACCATTTCAGTGACACTAGTTATAGATTCCGATGCTTCATTTCAGGTTTACTGTATCCCTCTGACATTCTTATTGTCGATGACACACAGAAATTGCATCGGAATTAAATACAAAAGGCACAATGCCGACTTAAGTACAAGTAAACTGACTCTTCCTACTGTCTATGATTTGAACCATTTGTGTGACACTAGTTATAGATTCCGATGCTTCACTTCAGGTTTACTGTAACCCTCTGACCTTCTTATTGACGATGAAACAAGGAAATTGCATCGGAATTGAATACAAAAGGCACAATGCCGACTTAGGTACAAGAAGACTGACTCTTCTTACTGTCTATGTTTTGAACCATTCCTGTGACACTAGTTATAGATTCCGAAGCTCCACTTCAGGTTCACTGTATCCCTCTGACCGTCGTATTGACGATGAAACACAGAAATTGCATCGGAATTAAATACAAAAGGCACAATGCCGACTTAAGTACATGTAAACTGACTCTTCTTACTGTCTATGTTTTGAACCATTCCTGTGACACTAGCTATAGATTCCAATGCTTCACTTCAGTTTTACTGTATCCCTCTGACTTTCTTATTGACGGTGAAACACAGAAATTGCATCGGAACTAAATACAAAAGGCACAATGCCGACTTAAGTACAAGGAAACTGACTCCTCTTACTGTCTATGTTTGAACCATTCCTGTGACACTAGTTATAGATTCCGATGCTTTACTTCAGGTTTACTGTATCCCTCTGACCTTCTTGTTGACGATGAAACACAGGAATAGCATCGCAATTAAATACAAAAGGCACAGTGCCAACTTAAGTACAAGAAAACTGACTCATCTTACTGTCTATTTTTTGAACCTTTCCTGTGACACCAGTTTTAGATTCCGATGCTTCACTTCAGATTTACTGTTTCCCTTGGACCTTCTTATCGAAGACGAGACACAGAAATTGCATTGGAATTCAATAGAAAAGGCGCAATGTCGACTTAAGAACAAGAAAACTGAGTCTTCTTACTGTCTATGTTTTGAACCATTCCTGTGACACTAGTTATAGATTCCGATGTTTCACTTCAGGTTTACTGTATCCCTCTGACCCTCTTATTGACGATGAAACACAGAAATTGCATCGGAATTAAAAAAAAAGGCACAATGCCGACTCAAGTACAAGAAGACTGGCACTTCTTACTGTCTATGTTTTGAACCTTTCCTGTGAGAACAGTTTTAGAATCCGATGCTTCACTTCAGGTTTACTGTATCCCTTGGACCTTCTTATAGACGACGAAACACAGAAATTGCATCGTAATTCAATTGAAAAGGCACAATGCCGACTGAAGAACAAGAAAACAGACTCTTCTTACTGTCTATATTTTTAACCATTCCTGTGACACTAGTTACAGATTCCGATGCTTCACTTGAGGTTTACTGTATCCCTCTGACCTTCTTAATGACGATGAAACACAGAAATTGCACCAGAATACAAATAAAAGGCACAATGCCGACTAAAGTACAAGAAGACTTACTCTTCTTACTCTCTATGTTTTGAACCATTCCTGTGACACTAGTTATAGATTCCGATGCTTCTCTTCAGGTTTACTGTATCCCTCTGACCTTCATATTGACGATGAAACACAGAAATCGCATCTGAATTAAATACAAAAGGCACAATGTTGACTCTAGTACAAGAAGAGTGGCTCTTCTTACTGTCTATGTTTGAACCTTTCCTGTGAGACCGGTTTTAGATTCCGATGCTTCACTTCAGATTTACTGTTTCCCTTGGACCTTCTTATCGAAGACGAGACACAGAAATTGCATTGGAATTCAATAGAAAAGGCACAATGTCGACTTAAGAACAAGAAAACTGACTCTTCTTACTGTCTATGTTTGGAGCCATTCCTGTGACACTAGTTCTAGATTCCGATGCTTCACTTCAGGTTTACTGTATCCCTCTGACCCTCTTATTGACGATGAAACACAGATATTGCATCAGAATTAAATACAAAAGGCACAATGCCGACTCTAGTACAAGAAGACTGGCTCTTCTTACTGTCTATGTTTTGAACCTTTCCTGTAAGACCAGTTTTAGATTCCGATGCTTGACTTCAGGTTTACTGTATCCATTGCACCTTCTTATTGACGACGAAACACAGAATATGCATAGGAACTAAATAGAAAAGGCACAATGCCGACTTGATTCCGATGCTTCACTTCAGGTTTACTGTATCCCTTGGACCTTCTTACTGACGACGAAAAACACAGAAATTGCATCGGAATTAAATAGAAAAGGCACAATGCCTACTTAAGTACAAGAAAACAGACTCTACCTAATATCTAAGTTTTGAACCATTCCTGTGACACTAGTTATAGGTTCCGATGCATCGCTTCAAGTTTACTGTATCCCTCTTACCTTCTTATTGACGATGAAACACAGAAAATGCATCGGAATTAAATACAAAACGCACAATGCCGGACTAAGTATAAGAAAACTGACGCTTCTTACTGTCTATGTTTTGAACCATTCCTGTGACACCAGTTATAGATTCCGATACTTCATTTCAGGTTTACTGTATCCCTCTGACAGTCTTCTTGATGATGAAACACAGAAATTGCATCGGAATTAAATACAAAAGGCACTATGAAGGGTCAAGTACAAGACGTTTGGCTCTTCTTACTGTCTATGATTTGAACCTTTCCTGTAATACCGGTTTTAGTTTCCGATGCTTCATTTCAGGTGTACTGTATCCCCTGGACATTCTTATTGGCGACGAAACACAGGAATTGCATCGGAATTAAATAGAAAAGGCACAATGTCGACTTCAGTACAAGAAAACTGACTCTTCTTACTGTCTATGCTTTGAAGCATTCCTGTTACACTAGTTATAGATTCCGATGCTTCACTTCAGGTTTACTGTATCCCTCTGACATTCTTATTGACGATGAAACACAGATATTGCATCGGAAATAAATACAAAAGGCACAATGCCGACTCTAGTAAAAGAAGACTGGCTCTACTTACTGTCTATGTTTTGAACAATTCCTGTGAGACCGGTTTTAGATTCCGATGCATCACTTCAGGTTTACTGTATCCCTGGGACCTTCTTATTGACGATGAAACACAGAAATTGCATCGGAAATAAATACAAAAGGCACAATGCCGACTCAAGTACAAGTAGACTGGCTCTACTTACTGTCTATGTTTTGAACCTTTCCTGTGAGACCGGTTTTAGATTCCGATGCTTCACTTCAGGTTTACTGTATCCCTCTGACCTTCTTATTGACGATGAAACACAGAAATTGCATCGGAATTGAATACAAAAGGCACAATGCCGACTTAAGTATAAGAAAACTGACTCTTCTTACTGTCTATGCTTTGAACCATTCCTGTGATACTAGTTGTAGATTCCGATGGTTCACTTCAGGTTTACTGTATCCCTCTGACCGTCGTATTGACGATGAAACACAGAAATTGCATCGCAATTAAATAAAAAAGGTTCAATGCCTACTAAAGTACAAGAAGACTGGCTCTTCTTAGTGTCTATGTTTTGAACCTTTCCTGTGAGACCAGTTTTAGAATCCGATGCTTCACTTCAGGTTTACTGTATCGCTTGGACCTTCTTATTGACGACGAAACACAGAAATTGCATCGGAAATAAATACAAAAGGCACAATGCCGACTCTAGTACAAGAAGTCCGGCTCTTCTTACTGTCTATGTTTTGAACTTTTCCTGTGAGACCAGTTTTAGAATCCGATGCTTCACTTCAGGTTTACTGTATCACTTAGACCTTCTTTTGACGACGAAACACAGAAACTGCTTCGGAATAAAATTGAAAAGGCACAATGCCGACATTAGTACACGGAAACTGACTTCTCTTACTGTATATGTTTTGAACCATTCCTGTGACATTAGTTATAGATTCCGATGCTTCACTTCAGGTTTACTGTACCCCTCTGACCTTCTTCTTGACGTTGAAACGCAGAAATTGCACCGGAATTAAATACAAAAGGCACAATGCCGACTCTAGTACAAGAAGACTGGCTCTTCTTACTGTCTATATTCTGAACTTTTCCTGTGAGACCGGTTTTAGATTCCGATGCTTCGCTTCAGGTTTACTGTATCCCTTGGACCTTCTTATTGACGAAGAAACACAGAAACTGCATCGGAATTAAATAGAAAACGCACAATGCCGACTTAAGTACAAGAAAACTGACTCTTCTTACTGACTATGTTTTGAACCATTCCTGTGACACTAGTTATAGATTCCGATGCTTCACTTCAGGTTTACTGTATCCCTCTCACCTTCTTATTGACGATGAAACACAGAAATTGCATCGGAATTAAATACAAAAGGTACAATGCCGACTTAATTATAAGAAAACTGACTCTTCTTATTGTCTATGTTTTGATCCATTCCTGTGACACAAGTTATGGATTCCGATGCTTCATTTC
This sequence comes from Schistocerca piceifrons, assembly GCF_021461385.2. Taxonomy (NCBI): domain Eukaryota; kingdom Metazoa; phylum Arthropoda; class Insecta; order Orthoptera; family Acrididae; genus Schistocerca; species Schistocerca piceifrons. The sequence continues at coordinate 203,653 of NW_025727338.1, read as the reverse complement.
AGGTTTACTGTATCCCTCTGACCTTCTTATTGACGATGAAACGCAGAAATTGCATCGGAATTAAATACAAAAGGCACAATGCCGACTCAAGTACAAGAAGACTGGCTCTTCTTACTGTCTATGTTTTGAACCTTTCCTGTGAGACCAGTTTAAGATTCCGATGCTTGACTTCAGGTTTACTGAATCCCTTGGACCTTCATATTGACGATGGAACACAGATATTGCATCGGAATTAGATACAAAAAGCACAATGCACTCTCAAGTACAAGAAGACTGGCTCTTCTTACTGTCTATGTTTTGAACCTTTCCTGTGAGACAGGTTTTAGATTCCGATGCTTCACTTCAGGTCTCTTGGCCCTTCTTATTGACGACGAAACACAGAGAGTGCATCGGAATTAAATAGAAAAGGCACAATGCCGACTTATGATCATGAAACCTGATTCTTCACACTGTCTATGTTTTGAACCATCCTATGACACTAGTTATAGATTGCGATGCTACACTTCAGGTTTACTGTATCCCTCTGACCTTCTTATTGACGATGAAACACAGAAATTGCATCGGAATTAAATACAAAAGGCACAATGCCGACTTAAGTACAAGTAAACTGACTCTTCTTACTGTCTATGATTTCAACCATTTCAGTGACACTCGTTATCGATTCCGATGCTTCACTTCAGGTTTACTGTAGCACTCTGACCTTCTTATTGACGATGAAACGAGGAAATTGCATCGGAATTGAATACAAAGGGCACAATGCCGACTTAAGTACAAGAAGACTGACCCTTCTTACTGTCTATGTTTTCAACCATTCCTGTGACACTAGTTATAGTTTCCGATGGTTCACTTCAGGTTTACTGTATCCCTCTGACCCTCTTATTGACGATGAAACACAGAAATTGCATCGGAATGAAAGACAAAACGCACAATGCCAACTTAGGTACAAGTAAACTGACTCTTCTTACTGTCTATGCTTTGAACCTATCCTGTGACACTAGTTATAGATGCCGATGCCTCACTTCAGGTTTACTATATCCCTCTGACTTTCATATTGACGAAGAAACACAGAAAATGCATCCGAATTAAATACAGAAGGCATAATGCCGAATTAAGTACAAGTAAACTGACTCTTCTTACTGTCTATGTTTTGAACTATTCCTGTGACACTACTTATAGATACCGATGCTTCACTTCAGGTTTACTGTATCCCTCTGACCTTCTTATTAACGATGAAACACAGAAATTGGATCGGAATTAAATACAAAAGGCACAAAGTCGACTTAAGTACAAGGAAACTGACTCTTCTTACTGTCTATGTTTTGAACCACTCCTGTGACTGTAGTTATAGATTCCGATGCTTCACTTCAGGTTTACTGTATCCCTGTGACCTTCTTATTGACGATGAAACACAGAAATTGCATCCGAATTAAATTCAGAAGTCACAATGCCAACTTAAGTACAAGGAAACTGACTCTTCTTACTGCCTATGTTTCGAACCATCCCTGTTGCACTAGTTATAGATTCCAATACTTCACTTCAGGTTTGCTGTATCCCTCTGACCGTCTTATTGACGATGAAACACAGAAATTGCTTCGGAATTACAAACAAAAGGCACAGTGCCGACTCAAGTACAAGAGATTGACTCTTCTTACTGTCTATGTTTTGAACCTTTCCTGTGAGACCGGTTTTAGATTCCGATGCTTCACTTCAGGTTTACTGTGTCCCTTGCACCTTCGTATTGACGACGAAACACAGAAATTGCATCGGAATTAAATAGAAAAGGCATAATGCCGGGTTAGGTACAAGAAAACTGACTCTTCTTACTGTCTATGTTTTGAACCATTCCTGTGACACTAGTTATAGATTCCGATGCATCACTTCACTCTTACTGTATCCCTCTGACCTTCTTATTGACGTTGAAACACAGAAATTGCAACGGAATTAAATACAAAAGGCACAATGCCGACTAAATTATAAGATAACTGACTCTTCTTACTGTCTATGCTTTGAACAATTCCTGTGACACTAGGTATATATTACGATGCTTCACTTCAGGTTTACTGTATCCCTCTGACCCTCATATTGACGATGAAACACAGAAATTGCATCGGAATGAAATACAAAACGCACAATGCCAACTTAAGAACAAGTAAACTGACTCTTCTTACTCTCTACGCTTTGAACCTATCCTGTGACACTAGTTATAGATGCCGATGCCTCACTTCAGGTTTACTGTATCCCTCTGACTTTCTTATTGACGATGAAATACAGAAAATGCATCGGAATTAAATACAAAAGGCACAATGCCGATTTAAGTACATGTAAACTGACTCTTCTTACTGTTTATGTTTTGAACCATTCCTGTGACACTAGTTATAGATTCTGATGCTTCACTTGAGGTTACTGTATCCCTCTGGCTTTCTTATTGACGGTGAAACACAGAAATTGCATCGGAACTAAACACAAAAGGCACAATGCCGACTTAACTACAAGTAAACTGACTCTTCTTACTGTCTATGTTTGTACCATTCCTGTGACACTAGTTATAGCTTCCGATGCTTCACTTCAGGTGTACTGTATCCCTCTGACATTCTTATTTTCGATGACACACAGAAATTGCATCGGAATTAAATAGAAAAGACACAATGCCGATATCAGTACAAGAAAACTGACTCTTCATTCTGTCTATATTTTGAATCATTCCTGTGACACTAGTTATAAATTCCGATGCTTCACTTCAGGTTAACTGTATCTCTCTGACCTTCTTATTGACGACGAAACACAGAAAGTGCATCGGAATTAAATAGAAAAGGCACAATGCCGGGTTAGGTACAAGAAAACTGACTCTTCCTACTGTCTATGTTTTGTACCATTCCTGTGACACTAGTTATAGATTCCGATGCTTCACTTCAGGTTTACTGTATCCCTCTGACCCTCTTATTGACGATGAAACACAGAAATTGCATCGGAATGAAATACAAAACGCACAATGCCAACTTAAGTACAAGTAAACTGACTCTTCTTACTGTCTATGCTTTGAACCTATCCTGTGACAATAGTTATTGATGCCGATGCCTCACTTCAGGTTTACTGTATCCCTCTGACTTTCTTATTGACGATGAAACACAGAAAATGCATCGGAATTAAATACAAAAGGCACAATGCCGAATTAAGTACAAGTAAACTGACTCTTCTTACTCTCTATGTTTTGTACTATTCCTGTGACACTAGTTATAGATTCCGATGTTTCTCTTCAGGTTTACTGTATCCCTCTGACCTTCTTATTAACGATGAAACACAGCAATTGCATCGGATATAAATACAAAAGGCACAATGTCGACTTAAGTACAAGGAAACTGACTCTTCTTACTGACTATGATTTGAACCATTCCTGTGACACTAGTTATAGATTCCGATGCTTCACTTCAGGTATACTGTATCCCTCTGACCTTCTTATTGATGATGACACACAGAAACTGTATCAGAATACAAACAAAAGGCACAATGCCGACTTAAGTACAAGAAGACTGACTCTTCTTACTGCCAACGTTTAGAACCATTCCTGTGACACTAGTTATAGATTCCGATGCTTCACTTCAGGTTTGCTGTATCCCTCTGACCGTCTTATTGACGATGAAACACAGAAATTGCATCTGAATTACAAACAAAAGGCACAATGCCGACTCAAGTACAAGAAGATTGGCTCTTCTTACTGTCTATGATTTGAACCTTTCCTGTGAGACCGGTTTTAGATTCCGATGCTTCACTTCAGGTTTACTGTATCCCTTGGACCTTCTTATTGACGACGAAACACAGAAGTTGCATCGGAATTAAATAGAAAAGGCACAATGCCGGGTTAAGTACAAGAAAACTGACTTTTCTTACTTTCTATGTTTTGAATCATTCCTGTGACACTAGTTATAGATTCCGATGCATCACTTCAGGTTTACTGTATCCCTCTGACCTTCCTAATGACGATGAAACCGAGAAATTGCATCGGAATTAAATACAAAAGGCACAATGCCGATTTAATTACTAGAAAACTGACTCTTCTTACTGTCTATCTTTTTAAATATTCCTGTGACACTAGTTATAGATTCCGATGCTTCACTTCATGTTTATTGTATCCCTCTGACCTACTTATTGACGATGACACACAGAAATTGCATCGGAATTAAATACAAAAGGCACAATGCCGACTTAAGTACAAGTAAACTGATTCTTCTTACTGTCTATGTTTTGAACCATTGCTGTGACACTAGTTATAGATTCCGATACTTCACTTCATGTTTACTGTATCCCTCTGACCTTCATGTTGACGATAAAACACAGAAATTGCATCGGAATTAAATACAAAAGGCACAATGCCGACTTAAGTACAAGAAAACTGTCTCTTCTTACTGTCTATTTTTGAACCATTTCTGTGACACTAGTTATAGATTTCGATGCTTCACTTCAGTTTTACTGTATCCCTCTGACCCTCTTATTGACGATGAAACACAGAAATTGAATCGGAATGAAATACAAAACGCACATTGCCAACTTAAGTACAAGTAAACTGACTCTTCTTACTGTCTATGCTTTGAACCTATCCTGTGACACTAGTTATTGATGCCGATTCCTCACATCAGGTTTACCGTATCCCTCTGACTTTCTTATTGACGATGAAACACAGAAAATGCATCGGAATTAAATACAAAAGGCACAATGCCGAATTAAGTACAAGTAACCTGACTCTTCTTACTGTCTATGTTTTGAACTATTCCTGTGACACTAGTTATAGATTCCGATGCTTCTCTTCAGGTTTACTGTATCCCTCTGACCTTTTTATTAACGATGAAACACAGACATTGGATCGGAATTAAATACAAAAGGCGCAATGCCGACCTAAGTACAAGAAAATTGAATCTTCTTACTGTCTATGCTTTGAACCATTCCTGTGACACTAGTTATAGATTTCGATGCTTCAGTTCAGGTTTACAGTATCCCTCTGACCCTCTTATTGACGATGAAACACAGAAATTGCATCGGAATGAAATACAAAACGCACAATGCCAACTTAAGTACAAGTAAACTGACTCTTCTTACTGTCTATGCTTTGAACCTATCCTGTGGCACTAGTTATTGATGCCGATGCCTCACTTCAGGTTTACTGTATTCCTCTGACTTTCTTATTGACGATGAAACACAGAAAATGCATCGGAATTAAATACAAAAGGCACATTGCCGTTTGAGTACAAGTAAACTGACTCTTCTTACTGTCTATGTTTTGAACTATTCCTGTGACACTAGTTATAGATTCCGATGCTTCTCTTCAGGTTTACTGTATCTCTCTGACCTTCTTATTAACGATGAAACACAGAAATTGGATCGGATATAAATACAAAAGGCACAATGTCGACTTAAGTACAAGGAAACTGACTCTTCTTACTGTCTATGTTTGAACCATTCCTGTGACACTAGTAATAGATTCCGATGCTTCACTTCAGGTTTACTGTATCCCTCTGACCTTCTTATTAACGATGAAACACAGAAATTGCATCGGAAATAAATACAAAAGGCACAATGCCGACTTAAGTACAAGAAAACTGACGCTTCTTACTGTTTATGTTTTGAACCACTCCTGTGACACTAGTTATAGATTCCGATGCTTCACTTCAGGTTTGCTGTATCCCTCTGACCGTCTTATTGACGATGAAACACAGAAATTGCATCTGAATTACAAACAAAAGGCACAATGCCGACTCAAGTACAAGAAGATTGGCGCTTCTTACTGTCTATGTTTTGAACCTTTCCTGTGAGACCGGTTTTAGATTCCGATGCTTCACTTCAGGTTTACTGTATCCCTTGGACCTTCTTATTGACGACGAAACACAGAAGTTGCATCGGAATTAAATAGAAAATGCACAATGCCGGGTTAAGTACAAGAAAACTGACTTTTCTTACTGTCTATGCTTTGAATCATTCCTGTGTCACTAGTTATAGATTCCGATGCATCACTTCAGGGTTGCTGTATCCCTCTGACCTTCTTAATGACGATGAAACCCAGAAATTGCATCGGAATTAAATACAAAAGGCTCAATGCCGACTTAATTATAAGATAACTGACTCTTCTTACTGTCTATGCTTTGAACAATTCCTGTGACACTAGGTATAGATTACGATGCTTCATTTCAGGTTTACTGTATCCCTCTGACCTTCTTATTGACGATGAAACACAGATATTGCATCGGAATTAAATACAAAATGGCACAATGCCGAATTAAGTACAAGTAAACTGACTCTTCTTACTGTCTATGGTTTGAACCATTCATGTGACACTAGTTATAGTTTCCGATGCTTCACTTCAGGTTCACTGTAACCCTCTGTCCTTCTTATTAACGATGAAAGACATAAATTGCGTCGGAATTAAAAACAAAAGGCACAATGCCGACTTAAGTACAAGAAGACTGACTCTTCATACTGTCTATGTTTGAACCATTTCTGTGACACTAGTTATAGTGTCCGATGCTTCACTTCAGGTTTACAGTAACCCTCTGACCTTCTTATTAACGATGAAACACATAAATTGCATCGGAATTATATACAAAAGGCGCAATGCCGACTAAAGTACAAGAAAATTGAATCTTCTTACTGTCTATGTTTTGAACCATTCCTGTGACACTAGTTATAGTTTTCGATGCTTTACTTTAGGTTTACTGTATCCCTCTGACCCTCTTATTGACGATGAAACACAGAAATTGCATCGGAATGAAATACAAAACGCACAATGCCAACTTAAGTACAAGTAAACTGACTCTTCTTACTGTCTATGCTTTCAACCTATCCTGTGACACTAGTTATGGATGCCGATGCCTCACTTCAGGTTTACAGTATCCCTCTGACTTTCTTATTGACGATGAAACACAGAAAATGCATCGGAATTAATTACAAAAGGCACAATGCCGAATTAAGTACAAGAAAACTGACGCTTCTTACTGTTTGTGATTTGAACCACTTCTGTGACCCTAGTTATAGATTCCGATGCTTCACTTCAGGTTTACTGTATCCCTCTGACCTTCTTATTGACGATTAAACACAGAAATTCCATCGGAATTAAATACAAAAGGCACAATGCCGACTCAAGTACAAGAAGACTGATTCTTCTTATTGTCTATGTTTTGAACCTTTCCTCTGAGCCAGGTTTTAGATTCCGATGCTTCACTTCAGGTTTACTGTATCCCTTGACCCTTCTTATTGACGACGAAACACAGAAATTGCATCGGAATTAAATAGAAAAGGCACAAAGCCGGGTTAAGTACAAGAAAACTGACTCTTCTTACTGTCTATGTTTTGAACCATTACTGTGACACTAGTTATAGATTCCGATGCATCACTTCCGGGTTACTGTATCCCTCTGACCTTCTTATTGACGATGAAACACAGAAATTGCATCGGAATTAAATACAAAAGGCACAATGCCGACTTATTTATTAGAAAACTGACTCTTCTTACTGTCTATGCTTTGAAATATTCCTGTGACACTAGTTATAGATTCCGATGCTTCACTTCAGGTTTATTGTACCCCTCTGACCTACTTTTTGACGATGAAACACAGAAATTGCATCGAAATAAAATACAACAGGCACAATGCCAACTTAAGTACAAGAAGACTGACTCTTCTTACTGTCTATGTTTTGAACCATTCCTGTGACACTAGTTATAGATTCCGATACTTCACTTCATGTTTACTGTATCCCTCTGACATTCTTGTTGACGATGAAACACAGAAATTGCATTGGAATTAAATAAAAAAAGGCACAATGCCTACTTAAGTACAAGAAAACTGACTCTTCTTACTGTCTATGATTTGAACCATTCCTGTGACACTAGTTATAGATTCCGATGCTTCGCTTCAGGTTTACTGTATCCCTCTGACCTTCTTATTGACGATGAAACACAGAAATTGCATTGGAATTAAATAAAAAAAGGCACAATGCCTACTTAAGTACAAGAAAACTGACTCTTCTTACTGTCTATGATTTGAACCATTCCTGTGACACTAGTTATAGATTCCGATGCTTCGCTTCAGGTTTACTGTATCCCTCTGACCTTCTTATTGACGATGAAACACAGAAATTGCATCGGAATTAAATACAAAAGGCACAATGCCGACTTAAGTACAAGGAAAATTACTCTTCTTACTGTCTGTGATTTGAACCATTCCTGTGACACTATTTATAGATTCCGATGCTTCACTTCAGGTTTAATGTATCCCTCTGTCCTTCTTATTGACGATGAAACACAGAAATTGCATCGAAATAAAATACAACAGGCACAATGCCAACTTAAGTACAAGAAGACTGACTCTTCTTACTGTCTATGTTTTGAACCATTCCTGTGACACTAGTTATAGATTTCGATGCTTCACTTCAGGTTTGCTGTATCCCTCTGACCGTCTTATTGACGATGAAACACAGAAATTGCATCGGAATTACAAACAAAAGGCACAATGCCGACTCAAGTACAAGAAGATTAGCTCTTCTTAATTTCTATGTTTTGAACCTTTCCTGTGAGACCGGTTTTAGATTCCGATGCTTCACTTCAGGTTTACTGTATCCCTCTGACTCTCTAATTGACGATGAAACACAGAAATTGCATCGGAATTAAATACAAAAATCACAATGCCGACTTCAGTACAAGGAAAATTACTTTTCGTACTGTCTGTGTTTTGAACCATTCCTGTGACACTATTTAAAGATTCCGATGCTTCTCTTCAGGTTTAAAGTATACCTCTGACCTTCTTATTGACGATGAAACACAGATATTGCATCGGAATTAAATACAAAAGGCACAATGCAGACGTAAGCACAAAAAAACTTACGCTTCTTACTGTTTATGCTTTGAACCACTCCTGTGACACTAGTTATAGATTCCGATGCTTCACTTCATGTTTACTGTATCCCTGTGACCTTCGTATTGACGATGAAACACAGAAATTCCATCGGAATTCAAACAAAAGGCACAATGCCAACTTAAGTACAAGAAGACTGACTCTTCATGCTGTCTGTGCTTTGAACCATTCCTGTGACACTAGTTATAGATTCCGATGCTTCACGTCAGGTTTACTGTATCCCTCTGACCTTCTTATTGACGATGAAACACAGAAATTGCATCGGAATACAAACAAAAGGCACAATGCCGACTTAAGTACAAGAAGACTGACTCTTCTTACTGTCTATGTTTTGAACCATTCCTGTGAAACTAGTTATAGATTCCCATGCTTCACTTCAGGTTTACTGTATCCCTCTGAACCTCTTATTGACGATGAAACACAGAAATTGCATCGGAATTAAATACAAAAAGGCACAATGCCGACTCAAGTACAAGAAGACTGGCTCTTCTTACTGTCTATGTTTGAACCTTTCTTGTGAGACAGGTTTTAGATTCCGATGCTTCACTTCAGTTTTACTGTATCCCTTGGCCCTTCTTATTGACGACGATACACAGAAAGTGCATCGGAATTAAATAGAAAAGGCAATAGGCCGATTTAAGTACAAGACAACTGACTCTTCTTACTGTCTATGCTTTCAACCTATCCTGTGACACTAGTTATGGATGCCGATGCCTCACTTCAGGTTTACAGTATCCCTCTGACTTTCTTATTGACGATGAAACACAGAAAATGCATCGGAATTAATTACAAAAGGCACAATGCCGACTTAAGTACAAGTAAACTGATTCTTCTTACTGTCTATGTTTTGAACCATTGCTGTGACACTAGTTATAGATTCCGATACTTCACTTCATGTTTACTGTATCCCTCTGACCTTCTTGTTGACGATAAAACACAGAAATTGGATCGGAATTAAATACAAAAGGCACAATGCCGACTTAAGTACAAGAAAACTGTCTCTTCTTACTGTCTATTTTTGAACCATTTCTGTGACACTAGTTATAGATTTCGATGCTTCACTTCAGTTTTACTGTATCCCTCTGACCCTCTTATTGACGATGAAACACAGAAATTGAATCGGAATGAAATACAAAACGCACATTGCCAACTTAAGTACAAGTAAACTGACTCTTCTTACTGTCTATGCTTTGAACCTATCCTGTGACACTAGTTATTGATGCCGATTCCTCACATCAGGTTTACCGTATCCCTCTGACTCTCTTATTGACGATGAAACACAGAAAATGCATCGGAATTAAATACAAAAGGCACAATGCCGAATTAAGTACAAGTAACCTGACTCTTCTTACTGTCTATGTTTTGAACTATTCCTGTGACACTAATTATAGATTCCGATGCTTCTCTTCAGGTTTACTGTATCCCTCTGACCTTTTTATTAACGATGAAACACAGAAATTGGATCGGAATTAAATACAAAAGGCGCAATGCCGACCTAAGTACAAGAAAATTGAATCTTCTTACTGTCTATGCTTTGAACCATTCCTGTGACACTAGTTATAGATTTCGATGCTTCAGTTCAGGTTTACAGTATCCCTCTGACCCTCTTATTGACGATGAAACACAGAAATTGCATCGGAATGAAATACAAAACGCACAATGCCAACTTAAGTACAAGTAAACTGACTCTTCTTACTGTCTATGCTTTGAACCTATCCTGTGGCACTAGTTATTGATGCCGATGCCTCACTTCAGGTTTACTGTATTCCTCTGACTTTCTTATTGACGATGAAACACAGAAAATGCATCGGAATTAAATACAAAAGGCACATTGCTGTTTGAGTACAAGTAAACTGACTCTTCTTACTGTCTATGTTTTGAACTATTCCTGTGACACTAGTTATAGATTCCGATGCTTCTCTTCAGGTTTACTGTATCTCTCTGACCTTCTTATTAACGATGAAACACAGAAATTGGATCGGATATAAATACAAAAGGCACAATGTCGACTTAAGTACAAGGAAACTGACTCTTCTTACTGTCTATGTTTGAACCATTCCTGTGACACTAGTAATAGATTCCGATGCTTCACTTCAGGTTTACTGTATCCCTCTGACCTTCTTATTAACGATGAAACACAGAAATTGCATCGGAAATAAATACAAAAGGCACAATGCCGACTTAAGTACAAGAAAACTGACGCTTCTTACTGTTTATGTTTTGAACCACTCCTGTGACACTAGTTATAGATTCCGATGCTTCACTTCAGGTTTGCTGTATCCCTCTGACCGTCTTATTGACGATGAAACACAGAAATTGCATCTGAATTACAAACAAAAGGCACAATGCCGACTCAAGTACAAGAAGATTGGCGCTTCTTACTGTCTATGTTTTGAACCTTTCCTGTGAGACCGGTTTTAGATTCCGATGCTTCACTTCAGGTTTACTGTATCCCTTGGACCTTCTTATTGACGACGAAACACAGAAGTTGCATCGGAATTAAATAGAAAATGCACAATGCCGGGTTAAGTACAAGAAAACTGACTTTTCTTACTGTCTATGCTTTGAATCATTCCTGTGTCACTAGTTATAGATTCCGATGCATCACTTCAGGGTTACTGTATCCCACTGACCTTCTTAATGACGATGAAACCCAGAAATTGCATCGGAATTAAATACAAAAGGCTCAATGCCGACTTAATTATAAGATAACTGACTCTTCTTACTGTCTATGCTTTGAACAATTCCTGTGACACTAGGTATAGATTACGATGCTTCATTTCAGGTTTACTGTATCCCTCTGACCTTCTTATTGACGATGAAACACAGATATTGCATCGGAATTAAATACAAAATGGCACAATGCCGAATTAAGTACAAGTAAACTGACTCTTCTTACTGTCTATGGTTTGAACCATTCATGTGACACTAGTTATAGTTTCCGATGCTTCACTTCAGGTTCACTGTAACCCTCTGTCCTTCTTATTAACGATGAAACACATAAATTGCGTCGGAATTAAAAACAAAAGGCACAATGCCGACTTAAGTACAAGAAGACTGACTCTTCATACTGTCTATGTTTGAACCATTTCTGTGACACTAGTTATAGTGTCCGATGCTTCACTTCAGGTTTACAGTAACCCTCTGACCTTCTTATTAACGATGAAACACATAAATTGCATCGGAATTATATACAAAAGGCGCAATGCCGACTAAAGTACAAGAAAATTGAATCTTCTTACTGTCTATGTTTTGAACCATTCCTGTGACACTAGTTATAGTTTTCGATGCTTTACTTTAGGTTTACTGTATCCCTCTGACCCTCTTATTGACGATGAAACACAGAAATTGCATCGGAATGAAATACAAAACGCACAATGCCAACTTAAGTACAAGTAAACTGACTCTTCTTACTGTCTATGCTTTCAACCTATCCTGTGACACTAGTTATGGATGCCGATGCCTCACTTCAGGTTTACAGTATCCCTCTGACCTTCGTATTGGCGATGAAACTCAGAAATTGCATCGGAATACAAACAGAAGGCACAATGCCGACATAAGTACTAGAAGACTGACTCTTCTTATGTCTATGTTTTGAACCATTCCTATGACTCTAGTTATAGATTCCGATGCTTCACTTCAGGTTTACTGTATCCCTCTGACCTTCTTATTGACGATTAAACACAGAAATTCCATCGGAATTAAATACAAAAGGCACAATGCCGACTCAAGTACAAGAAGACTGGCTCTTCTTATTGTCTATGTTTTGAACCTTTCCTCTGAGCCAGGTTTTAGATTCCGATGCTTCACTTCAGGTTTACTGTATCCCTTGACCCTTCTTATTGACGACGAAACACAGAAATTGCATCGGAATTAAATAGAAAAGGCACAAAGCCGGGTTAAGTACAAGAAAACTGACTCTTCTTACTGTCTATGTTTTGAACCATTACTGTGACACTAGTTATAGATTCCGATGCATCACTTCAGGGTTACTGTATCCCTCTGACCTTCTTATTGACGATGAAACACAGAAATTGCATCGGAATTAAATACAAAAGGCACAATGCCGACTTATTTATTAGAAAACTGACTCTTCTTACTGTCTATGCTTTGAAATATTCCTGTGACACTAGTTATAGATTCCGATGCTTCACTTCAGGTTTATTGTACCCCTCTGACCTACTTTTTGACGATGAAACACAGAAATTGCATCGAAATAAAATACAACAGGCACAATGCCAACTTAAGTACAAGAAGACTGACTCTTCTTACTGTCTATGTTTTGAACCATTCCTGTGACACTAGTTATAGATTCCGATACTTCACTTCATGTTTACTGTATCCCTCTGACATTCTTGTTGACGATGAAACACAGAAATTGCATTGGAATTAAATAAAAAAAGGCACAATGCCTACTTAAGTACAAGAAAACTGACTCTTCTTACTGTCTATGATTTGAACCATTCCTGTGACACTAGTTATAGATTCCGATGCTTCGCTTCAGGTTTACTGTATCCCTCTGACCTTCTTATTGACGATGAAACACAGAAATTGCATTGGAATTAAATAAAAAAAGGCACAATGCCTACTTAAGTACAAGAAAACTGACTCTTCTTACTGTCTATGATTTGAACCATTCCTGTGACACTAGTTATAGATTCCGATGCTTCGCTTCAGGTTTACTGTATCCCTCTGACCTTCTTATTGACGATGAAACACAGAAATTGCATCGGAATTAAATATAAAATGCACAATGCCGACTTAAGTACAAGGAAAATTACTCTTCTTACTGTCTGTGATTTGAACCATTCCTGTGACACTATTTATAGATTCCGATGCTTCACTTCAGGTTTAATGTATCCCTCTGTCCTTCTTATTGACGATGAAGCACAGAAATTGCATCGAAATAAAATACAACAGGCACAATGCCAACTTAAGTACAAGAAGACTGACTCTTCTTACTGTCTATGTTTTGAACCATTCCTGTGACACTAGTTATAGATTTCGATGCTTCACTTCAGGTTTGCTGTATCCCTCTGACCGTCTTATTGACGATGAAACACAGAAATTGCATCGGAATTACAAACAAAAGGCACAATGCCGACTCAAGTACAAGAAGATTAGCTCTTCTTAATTTCTATGTCTTGAACCTTTCCTGTGAGACCGGTTTTAGATTCCGATGCTTCACTTCAGGTTTACTGTATCCCTCTGACTCTCTTATTGACGATGAAACACAGAAATTGCATCGGAATTAAATACAAAAATCACAATGCCGACTTCAGTACAAGGAAAATTACTTTTCGTACTGTCTGTGTTTTGAACCATTCCTGTGACACTATTTAAAGATTCCGATGCTTCTCTTCAGGTTTAAAGTATACCTCTGACCTTCTTATTGACGATGAAACACAGATATTGCATCGGAATTAAATACAAAAGGCACAATGCCGACGTAAGCACAAAAAAACTGACGCTTCTTACTGTTTATGCTTTGAACCGCTCCTGTGACACTAGTTATAGATTCCGATGCTTCACTTCATGTTTACTGTATCCCTGTGACCTTCGTATTGACGATGAAACACAGAAATTCCATCGGAATTCAAACAAAAGGCACAATGCCAACTTAAGTACAAGAAGACTGACTCTTCATACTGTCTGTGCTTTGAACCATTCCTGTGACACTAGTTATAGATTCCGATGCTTCACGTCAGGTTTACTGTATCCCTCTGAAATTCTTATTGACGATGAAACACAGAAATTGCATCGGAATACAAACAAAAGGCACAAAGCCGGGTTAAGTACAAGAAAACTGACTCTTCATACTGTCTATGTTTTGAACCATTCCTGTGACACTAGTTCTAGATTCCGATGCTTCACTTCAGGTTTACTGTATCCCTCTGAACCTCTTATTGACGATGAAACACAGAAATTGCATCGGAATTAAATACAAAAAGGCACAATGCCGACTCAAGTACAAGAAGACTGGCTCTTCTTACTGTCTATGTTTGAACCTTTCTTGTGAGACAGGTTTTAGATTCCGATGCTTCATTTCAGTTTTACTGTATCCCTTGGCCCTTCTTATTGACGACGATACACAGAAAGTGCATCGGAATTAAATAGAAAAGGCAATAGGCCGATTTAAGTACAAGACAACTGACTCTTCTTACTGTCTATGATTTGAACCATTCCTGTGACACTAGTTATGTATTCCGATGCATCACATCAGGGTTACCGTATCCCTCTGCCTTCTTAATGACGATGAAACCCAGGAATTGCATCGGAATTAAATACAAAAGGCACAATGCCGATTTAATTATTAGAAAACTGACTCTTCTTACTGTCTATGTTTTGAAATATTCCTGTGACACTAGTTATAGATTCCGATGCTTCACTTCATATTTATTGTATCCCTCTGACCTACTTATTGACGATGACACACAGAAATTGCATCGGAATTAAATACAAAAGGCACAATACCGACTAAAGTACAAGTAAACTGGTTCTTCTTACTGTCTATGATTTGAACCATTGCTGTGACACTAGTTATAGATTCCGATACTTCACTTCATGTTTACTGTATCCCTCTGACCTTCTTGTTGACGATGAAACACAGAAATTGCATCGGAATTAAATAGAAAAGGCACATGCCGACTTAAGTACAAGAAAACTGACTCTTCTTACTGTCTATGTATTGAGACATTCCTGTGACACTAGTTATAGATTCCGATGCTTCACTTCAGGTTTGCTGTATCCCTCTGACCGTCATATTGACGATGAAACACAGATATTGCATCGGAATTATAAACAAAAGGCACAATGCCGACTCAAGTACAAGAAGACCGGCTCTTCTTACTGTCTGTGTTTTGAACCTTTCCTGTGAGACCGGTTTTAGATTCCGATGCTTCACTTTAGGTTTACTGTATCCCTTGCACCTTCTTATTGACGACGAAACACAGAAATTGCATCGGAATTAAATAGAAAAGGCATAATGCCGGGTTAGGTACAAGAAAACTGACTGTTCTTTCTGTCTATGTTTTGAACCATTCCTGTGATACTAGTTATAGATTCCGATGCATCACTTCAGTGTTACTGTATACCTCTGACCTTCTTATTGACGTTGAAACACAGAAATTGCAACGGTATTAAATACAAAAGGCACAATGCCGACTTAATTATAAGATAACTGACTCTTCTTACTGTCTATGCTTTGAACAATTCCTGTGACACTAGGTATAGATTACGATGCTTCATTTCAGGTTTACTGTATCCCTCTGACCTTCTTATTGACGATGAAACACAGATATTGCATCGGAGTTACATACAAAATGGCACAATGCCGACTTAAGTACAAGTAAACTGACTCTTCTTACTGTCTATGGTTTGAACCATTCCTGTGACACTAGTTATAGTTTCCGATGCTTCACTTCAGGTTCACTGTAACCCTCTGACCTTCTTATTAACGATGAAACACATAAATTCCGCCGGAATTAAAAACAAAAATCACAATGCCGACTTAAGTACAAGAAGACTAACTCTTCTTACTGTCTATGTTTGAACCATTCCTGTGACACTAGTTATAGTGTCCGATGCTTCACTTCAGGTTTACAGTAACCCTCTGACCTTCTTATTAACGATGAAACACATAAATTGCATCGGAATTATATACAAAAGGCGCAATGCCGACTTAAGTACAAGAAAATTGAATCTTCTTACTGTCTATGTTTTGAACCATTCCTGTGACACTATTTATAGTTTTCGATGCTTCAGTTCAGGATTACTGTATCCCTCTGACCCTCTTATTGACGATGAAACACAGAAATTGCATCGGAATGAAATACAAAACGCACAATGTCGACTTAAGTACAAGGAAACTGACTCTTCTTACTGTCTATGTTTTGAACCTTTCCTGTGAGACCGATTTTAGATTCCGATGCCTCACTTCAGGTTTACTGTATCCCTCTGACCTTCTTATTGACGATGAAACACAGAAATTGCATCGGAATTAAGTACAAAAAGCACAATGCCGACTTAAGTACAAGGAAAATAACTTTTCTTACTGTCTGTGTTTTGAACCATTCCTGTGACACTATTTATAGATTCCGATGCTTCTGTTCAGGTTTAAAGTATACCTCTGACCTTCTTATTGACGATGAAACACAGATATTGCATCGGAATTAAATACAAAAGGCACAATGCCGACGTAAGCACAAGTAAACTGACGCTCCTTACTGATTATGTTTTGAACCACTCCTGTGACACTAGTTATAGATTCCGGTGCTTCACTTCATGTTTACTGTATCCCTGTGACCTTCGTATTGACGATGAAACACAGAAATTGCATCGGAATACAAACAAAAGGCACAATGCCGTCTTAAGTACAAGAAGACTGACTCTTCTTACTGTCTATGCTTTGAACCATTCCTGTGACACAAGTTATAGATTCCGATGCTTCACTTCAGGTTTACTGTATCCCTCTGACCTTCTTATTGACGATGAAACACAGAAATTGCATCGGAATTAAATACAAAAATGCACAATGCCGACTCATGTACAAGAAGACTGGCTCTTCTTACTGTCTATGTTTCGAAATATTCCTGTGACACTAGTTATAGATTCCGATGCTTCACTTCATATTTATTGTATCACTCTGACCTACTTATTGACGATGACACACAGAAATTGCATCGGAATTAAATACAAAAGGCACAATGCCGACTTAAGTACAAGTAAACTGATTCTTCTTACTGTCTATGTTTTGAACCATTGCTGTGACACTAGTTATAGATTCCGATACTTCACTTCATGTTTACTGTATCCCTCTGACCTTCTTGTTGACGATGAAACACAGAAATTGCATCGGAATTAAATAGAAAAGACACAATGCCGACTTCAGTACAAGAAAACTGACTCTTCATACTGTCTATATTTTGAACCATTCCTGTGACACTAGTTATAAATTCCGATGCTTCACTTCAGGTTAACTGTATCTCTCTGACCTTCTTATTGACGATGAAACACAGAAATTGCATCGGAATTAAATACAAAAGGCACAATGCCGACTTCAGTACAAGAAAACTGTCTCTTCTTACTGTCTATGTTTTGAACCATTCCTGTGACACTAGTTATAGATTCCGATGCTTCACTTCAGGTTTACTGTATACCTCTGACCTTCGTATTGGCGATGAAACTCAGAAATCGCATCGGAATACAAACAGAAGGCACAATGCCGACATAAGTACTAGAAGACTGACTCTTCTTATGTCTATGCTTTGAACCATTCCTATGACTCTAGTTATAGATTCCGATGCTTCACTTCAGGTTTACTGTATCCCTCTGACCTTCTTATTGACGATTAAACACAGAAATTCCATCGGAATTAAATACAAAAGGCACAATGCCGACTCAAGTACAAGAAGACTGGCTCTTCTTATTGTCGATGTTTTGAACCTTTCCTCTGAGCCAGGTTTTAGATTCCGATGCTTCACTTCAGGTTTACTGTATCCCTTGACCCTTCTTATTGACGACGAAACACAGAAAGTGCATCGGAATTAAATAGAAAAGGCACAATGCCGGGTTAGGTACAAGAAAACTGACTCTTCCTACTGTCTGTGTTTTGAACCATTCCTGTGACACTAGTTATAGATTCCGATGCTTCACTTCAGGTTTACTGTATCCCTCTGACCCTCTTATTGACGATGAAACACAGAAATTGCATCGGAATGAAATACAAAACCCACAATGCCATTTTAAGTACAAGTAATCTGACTCTTCTTACTGACTATGGTTCGAACCATTTCTGTGACACTAGTTATACTTTCCGATGCTTCACTTCAAGTTTACAGTAACCCTCTGACCTTCTTATTAACGATGAAACACATAAATTGCATAGGAATTAAATACAAAAGGCGCAATGCCGACTTAAGTACAAGAAAATTGAATCTTCTTACTGTCTATGCTTTGAACCATTCCTGTGACACTAGTTATAGATTTCGATGCTTCACTTCAGGTTTACTGTATCCCTCTGACCCTCTTATTGACGATGAAACACAGAAATTGCATCGGAATGAAATACAAAACGCACAATGCCAACTTAAGTACAAGTAAACTGACTCTTCTTACTGTCTATGCTTTGAACCTATCCTGTGACACTAGTTATTGATGCCGATGCCTCACTTCAGGTTTACTGTATTCCTCTGACTTTCTTATTGACGATGAAACACAGAAAATGCATTGGAATTAAATACAAAAGGCACAATGCCGAATTAAGTACAAGTAAACTGACTCTTCTTACTGTCTATGTTTTGAACTCTTCCTGTGACACTAGTTATAGATTCCGATGTTTCTCTTCAGGTTTACTGTATCCCTCTGACCTTCTTATTAACGATGAAACACAGCAATTGGATCGGATATAAATACAAAAGGCACAATGTCGACTTAAGTACAAGGAAACTGACTCTTCTTATTGTCTATGATTTGAACCATTCCTGTGACACTAGTTATAGATTCCGATGCTTCACTTCAGGTATACTGTAACCCTCTGACCTTCTTATTGATGATGAAACACAGAAATTGTATCAGAATACAAACAAAAGGCACAATGCCGACTTAAGTACAAGAAGACTGACTCTTCTACCTGCCAATGTTTTGAACCATTCCTGTGACACTTGTTATAGATTCCGATGCTTCACTTCAGGTTTGCTGTATCCCTCTGACCGTCTTATTGACGATGAAACACAGAAATTGCATCTGAATTACAAACAAAAGGCACAATGCCGACTCAAGTACAAGAAGATTGGCTCTTCTTACTGTCTATGATTTGAACCTTTCCTGTGAGACCGGTTTTAGATTCCGATGCTTCACTTCAGGTTTACTGTATCCCTTGGACCTTCTTATTGACGACGAAACACAGAAGTTGCATCGGAATTAAATAGAAAAGGCACAATGCCGGGTTAAGTACAAGAAAACTGACTTTTCTTACTGTCTGTGTTTTGAATCATTCCTGTGACACTAGTTATAGATTCCGATGCATCACTTCAGGTTTACTGTATCCCTCTGACCTTCTTAATGACGATGAAACCCAGAAATTGCATCGGAATTAAATACAAAAGGCACAATGCCGATTTAATTATTAGAAAACTGACTCTTCTTACTGTCTATGTTTTGAAATATTCCTGTGACACTAGTTATAGATTCCGATGCTTCACTTCATGTTTATTGTATCCCTCTGACCTACGTATTGACGATGACACACAGAAATTGCATCGGAATTAAATACAAAAGGCACAATGACGACTTAAGTACAAGTAAACTGATTCTTCTTACTGTCTATGTTTTGAACCATTGCTGTGACACTAGTTATAGATTCCGATGCATCACTTCAGGTATACTGTATCCCTCTGACCTTCTTAATGACGATGAAACCCAGAAATTGCATCGGAATTAAATAGAAAAGGCTCAATGCCGACTTAATTATAAGATAACTGACTCTTCTTACTGTCTATGCTTTGAACAATTCCTGCGACACTAGGTATAGATTACGATGCTTCATTTCATGTTTACTGTATCCCTCTGACCTTCTTATTGACGATGAAACACAGATATTGCATCGGAATTAAATACAAAATGGCACAATGCCGAATTAAGTACAAGTAAACTGACCCTTCTTTCTGTCTATGGTTTGAACCATTTCTGTGACACTAGTTATAGTTTCCGATGCTTCATTTCAGGTTCACTGTAACCCTCTGTCCTTCTTATTAACGATGAAACACATAAATTGCGTCGGAATTAAAAACAAAAGGCACAATGCCGACTTAAGTACAAGAAGACTGACTCTTCTTACTGTCTATGTTTTAACCATCTCTGTGACACTAGTTATAGTGTCCGATGCTTCACTTCAGGTTTACAGTAACCCTCTGACCTTCTTATTAACGATGAAACACATAAATTGCATCGGAATTATATACAAAAGGCGCAATGCCGACTTAAGTACAAGTAAATTGAATCTTCTTACTGTCTATGTTTTGAACCATTCCTGTGACACTAGTTATAGTTTTCGATGCTTTACTTTAGGTTTACTGTGTCCCTCTGACCCTCTTATTGACGATGAAACACAGAAATTGCATCGGAATGAAATACAAAACGCACAATGCCAACTTAAGTACAAGTAAACTGACTCTTCTTACTGTCTATGCTTTCAACCTATCCTGTAACACTAGTTATGGATGCCGATGCCTCACTTCAGGTTTACTGTATCCCTCTGACTTTCTTATTGATGATGAAACACAGAAATTGCATCAGAATACAAACAAAAGGCACAATGCCGACTCAAGTACAAGAAGATTGGCTCTTCTTCCTGTCTATGTTTTGAACCATTCCTGTGACACTAGTTATAGATTCCGATGCTTCACTTCAGGTTTCCTGTATCCCTCTGACCGTCTTATTGACGATGAAACACAGAAATTGCATCGGAATTACAAACAAAAGGCACAATGCCGACTCAAGTACAAGAAGATTGGCTCTTCTTCCTGTCTATGTTTTGAACCTTTCCTGTGAGACCGGTTTTAGATTCCGATGCTTCACTTCAGGTTTACTGTATCCCTTGGACCTTCTTATTGACGACGAAGTCCGCCCCGGTAGCTGAGTGGTCAGCGTGACAGACTGTCAATCCTAAGAGCCCGGGTTCGAATCACGGCTGGG
Organism: Schistocerca piceifrons; assembly: GCF_021461385.2. Classification (NCBI taxonomy): domain Eukaryota; kingdom Metazoa; phylum Arthropoda; class Insecta; order Orthoptera; family Acrididae; genus Schistocerca; species Schistocerca piceifrons. The sequence goes on along the minus strand of NW_025727338.1, from coordinate 182,067 downwards.
TCGGAAATTTTCTCCGCTCAGGGACTGGGTGTTGTGTTGTCCTAATCATCATCATTTCATTCCCATCGACGCGCAGGTCGCCGAAGTGGCGTCAAATCGAATGACCTGCACCAGGCTAACGGTCTACCCGACGGGAGACCCAAGCCACACGACATTTCCATTTTCCATTGACGACGAAACACAGAAATTGCATCGGAATTAAATAGAAAAGGCACAAAGCCGGGTTAAGTACAAGAAAACTGACTCTTCTTACTGTCTATGTTTTGAACCATTCCTGTGACACTAGTTATAGATTCCGATGCATCACTTCAGGGTTACTGTATCCTTCTGACCTACTTAATGACGATGAAACACAGAAATTGCATCGGAATTAAATACAAAAGGCACAATGCCGACTTATTTATTAGAAAACTGACTCTTCTTACTGTCTATGTTTTGAAATATTCCTGTGACACTAGTTATAGATTCCGATGCTTCACTTCAGGTTTATTGTACCCCTCTGACCTACTTTTTGACGATGACACACAGATATTGCATCGGAATTAAATACAAAAGGCACAATGCCGACTTAAGTACAAGTACACTGATTCTTCTTACTGTCTATGATTTGAACCATTCCTGTGACACTAGTTATAGATTCCGATACTTCACTTCATGTTTACTGTATCCCTCTGACATTCTTGTTGACGATGAAACACAGAAACTGCATTGGAATTAAATACAAAAGGCACAATGCCTACTTAAGTACAAGAAAACTGACTCTTCTTACTGTCTATATTTTGAACCATTCCTGTGACACTTCTTATAGTTTCCGATGCTTCGCTTCAGGTTTACTGTATCCCTCTGACCTTCTTATTGACGATGAAACACAGAAATTGCATCGGAATTAAAATACAAAAGGCACAATGCCGACTTAAGTACAAGGAAAATTACTCTTCTTACTGTCTGTGTTTTGAACCATCCCCTGTGACACTATTTATAGATTCCGATGCTTCACTTCAGGTTTAATGTATCCCTCTGACCCTCTCATTGACGATGAAACACAGAAATTGCATCGAAATTAAATACAATAGGCACAATGCCATCTTAAGTACAAGAAAACTGACTCTTCTTACTGTCTATGCTTTTGAACCATTCCTGTGACACTAGTTATAGATTCCGATGCTTCACTTCATGTTTACTGTATCCCTGTGACCTTCGTATTGACGATGAAACACAGAAATTCCATCGGAATTAAAACAAAAGGCACAATGCCAACTTAAGTACAAGAAGACTGACTCTTCTTTCTGTCTGTGCTTTGAACCATTCCTGTGACACTAGTTATAGATTCCGATGCTTCACGTCAGGTTAACTGTATCCCCTCTGACCTTCTTATTGACGATGAAACACAGAAATTGCATCGGAATACAAACAAAAGTCACAATGCCGACTTAAGTACAAGAAGACTGACTCTTCTTACTGTCTATGTTTTGAACCATTCCTGTGACACTAGTTATAGATTCCCATGCTTCACTTCAGGTTTACTGTATCCCTCTGACCTTCTTATTGACGATGAAACACAGAAATTGCATCGGAATTAAATACAAAAAGGCACAATGCCGAACTCAAGTACAAGAAGACTGGCTCTTCTTACTGTCTATGTTTGAACCTTTCTTGTGAGACAGGTTTTAGATTCCGATGCTTCACTTCAGGTTTACTGTATCCCTTGGCCCTTCTTATTGACGACGATACACAGAAAGTGCATCGGAATTAAATGGAAAAGGCAATATGCCGATTTAAGTACAAGACAACTGACTCTTCTTACTGTCTATGATTTGAACCATTCCTGTGAAACTAGTTATAGATTCCGATGCATCACTTCTGGGTTACTGTATCCCTCTGACCTTCTTAATGACGATGAAACCCCAGGAATTGCATCGGAATTAAATACAAAAGGCACAATGCCGATTTAATTATTAGAAAACTGACTCTTCTTACTGTCTATGTTTTGAAATATTCCTGTGACACTAGTTATAGATTCCGATGCTTCACTTCATATTTATTGTATCCCTCTGACCTACTTATTGACGATGACACACAGAAGTTGCATCGGAATTAAATACAAAAGGCACAATACCGACTAAAGTACAAGTAAGCTGGTGCTTCTTACTGTCTATGGTTTGAACCATTGCTGTGACACTAGTTATAGATTCCGATACTTCACTTCATGGTTACTGTATCCCTCTGACCTTCTTGTTGACGATGAAACACAGAAATTGCATCGGAATTAAATAGAAAAGGCACAATGCCGACTTAAGTACAAGAAAACTGACTCTTCTTACTGTCTATGCATTGAGACATTCCTGTGACACTAGTTATAGATTCCGATGCTTCACTTCAGGTTTGCTGTATCCCTCTGACCGTCGTATTGACGATGAAACACAGAAATTGCATCGGAATTATAAACAAAAGGCACAATGCCGACTCAAGTACAAGAAGACCGGCTCTTCTTACTGTCTGTGTTTTGAACCTTTCCTGTGAGACCGGTTTTGGATTCCGATGCTTCACTTCAGGTTTACTGTACCCTTGCACCTTCTTATTGACGACGAAACACAGAAATTGCATCGGAATTAAATAGAAAAGGCATAATGCCGGGTTAGGTGCAAGAAAAGTGACTCTTCGTACTGTCTATATTTTGAACCATTCCTGTGATACTAGTTATAGATTTCGATGCATCACTTCAGTGTTACTGTATCCCTCTGACCTTCTTATTGACGTTGAAACACAGAAATTGCAACGGTATTAAATACGAATGGCACAATGCCGACTTAATTATAAGATAACTGACTCTTCTTACTGTCTATGCTTTGAACAATTCCAGTGACACTAGGTATAGATTACGATGCTTCATTTCAGGTTTACTGTATCCCTCTGACCTTCTTATTGACGATGAAACACAGATATTGCATCGCAATTAAATACAAAATGGCACAATGCCGACTTAAGTACAAGTAAACTGACTCTTCTTACTGTCTATGGTTTGAACCATTCCTGTGACACTAGTTATAGTTTCCGATGCTTCACTTCAGGTTCACTGTAACCCTCTGACCTTCTTATTAACAATGAAACACATAAATTGCGTCGGAATTAAAAACAAAGTCACAATGCCGACTTAAGTACAAGAAGACTAACTCTTCTTACTGTCTATGTTTGAACCATTCCTGTGACACTAGTTATAGTGTCCGATGCTTCACTTCAGGTTTACAGTAACCCTCTGACCTTCTTATTAACGATGAAACACATAAATTGCATCGGAATTATATACAAAAGGCGCTATGCCGACTTAAGTACAAGAAAATTGAATCTTCTTACTGTCTATGTTTTGAACCATTCCTGTGACACTAGTTATAGTTTTCGATGCTTCACTTCATGTTTACTGTATCCCTCTGACCTTCTTGTTGACGATGAAACACAGAAATTGCATCGGAATGAAATACAAAAGGCACAATGTCGAGTTAAGTACAAGGAAATTGAGTCTTCTTACTGTCTATGTTTTGAACCTTTCCTGTGAGACCGGTTTTTGATTCCGATGCCTCACTTCAGGTTTACTGTATCCCTCTGACTCTCTTATTGACGATTAAACACAGAAATTGCATCGTAATTAAGTACAAAAAGCACAATGCCGACTTAAGTACAAGGAAAATTACTTTTCTTACTGTCTGTGTTTTGAACCATTCCTGTGACACTAGTTATAGATTCCGATGCATCACTTCAGGGTTACTTAAAGTATACCTCTGACCTTCTTATTGACGATGAAACACAGATATTGCATCGGAATTAAATACAAAAGGCACAATGCCGACGTAAGCACAAGAAAACTGACGCTCCTTACTGTTTATGTTTTGAACCACTCCTGTGACACTAGTTATAGATTCCGGTGCTTCACTTCATGTTTACTGTATCCCTGTGACCTTCGTATTGACGATGAAACACAGAAATTGCATCGGAATACAAACAAAAGGCACAATGCCGACTTAAGTACAAGAAGACTGACTCTTCTTACTGTCTATGCTTCGAACCATTCCTGTGACACAAGTTATAGATTCCGATGCTTCACTTCAGGTTTACTGTATCCCTCTGACCTTCTTATTGACGATGAAACACAGAAATTGCATCGGAATACAAACAAAACGCACAATGCCGACTTAAGTACAAGAAGACTGACTCTTCTTACTGTCTATGTTTTGAACCATTCCTGTGACACTAGTTATAGATTCCCATGCTTCACTTCAGGTTTACTGTATCCCTCTGACCTTCTTATTGACGATGAAACACAGAAATTGCATCGGAATTAAATACAAAAAGGCACAATGCCGACTCAAGTACAAGAAGACTGGCTCTTCTTACTGTCTATGTTTTGAACCTTTCCTGTGAGACAGGTTTTAGATTCCGATGCTTCACTTCAGGTTTACTGTATCCCTTGGCCCTTCTTATTGACAACGATACACAGAAAGTTCATAGGAATTAAATAGAAAAGGCACAATGCCGATTTAAGTACAAGACAACTGACTCTTCTTACTGTCTATGTTTTGAACCATTCCTGTGACACTAGTTATAGATTCCGATGCATCACTTCAGGGTTACTGTATCGCTCTGACCTTCTTAATGACGATGAAACCCAGAAATTGCATCGGAATTAAATACAAAAGGCACAATGCCGATTTAATTATTAGAAAACTGACTCTTCTTACTGTCTATGTTTTGAAATATTCCTGTGACTCTAGTTATAGATTCCGATGCTTCACTTCATATTTATTGTATCCCTCTGACCTACTTATTGACGATGACACACAGAAATTGCATCGGAATTAAATACAAAAGGCACAATGCCGACTTAAGTACAAGTAAACTGATTCTTCTAACTGTCTATGTTTTGAACCATTGCTGTGACACTAGTTATAGATTCCGATACTTCACTTCATGTTTACTGTATCCCTCTGACCATCTTGTTGACGATGAAACAAAGAAATTGCATCAGAATTAAATTGAAAAGTCACAATGCCGACTTAAGTACAAGAAAACTGACTCTTCTTACTGTCTATGTATTGAAACATTCCTGTGACACTAGTTATAGATTCCGATGCTTCACTTCAGGTTTGCTGTATCCCTCTGACCGTCGTATTGACGATGAAACACAGAAATTGCATCGGAATTATAAACAAAAGGCACAATGCCGACTCAAGTACAAGAAGACTGGCTCTTCTTACTGGCTATGTTTTGAACTTTTCCTGTGACACCGGTTTTAGATTCCGATGCTTCACTTCAGGTTTACTGTATCCCTTGCACCTTCTTATTGACGACGAAACACAGAAATTGCATCGGAATTAAATAGAAAAGGCATAATGCCGGGTTAGGTACAAGAAAACTGACTCTTCTTACTGTCTATATTTTGAACCATTCCTGTGATACTAGTTATAGATTTCGATGCATCACTTCAGTGTTACTGTATCCATCTGACTTTCTTATTGACGTTGAAACACAGAAATTGCAACGGTATTAAATACAAAAGGCACAATGGCGACTTAATTATAAGATAACTGACTCTTCTTACTGTCTATGCTTTGAACAATTCCTGTGACACTAGGTATAGATTACGATGCTTCATTTCAGGTTTACTGTATCCCTCTGACCTTCTTATTGACGATGAAACACAGATATTGCATCGGAATTAATTACAAAATGGCACAATGCCGACTTAAGTACAAGTAAACTGACTCTTCTTACTGTCTATGGTTTGAACCATTCCTGTGACACTAGTTATAGTTTCCGATGCTTCACGTCAGGTTCACTGTAACCCTTGACCTTCTTATTAACGATGAAACACATAAACTGCGTCGGAATTAAAAACAAAAGGCACAATGCCGACTTAAGTACAAGAAGACTGACTTTTTTTACTGTCTATGTTTGAACCATTCCTGTGACACTAGTTATAGTGTCCGATGCTTCACTTCAGGTTTACAGTAACCCTCTGACCTTCTTATTAACTATGAAACACATAAATTGCATCGGAATTATATACAAAAGGCGCAATGCCGACTTAAGTACAAGAAAATTGAATCTTCCACTGTCTATGTTTTGAACCATTCCTGTGACACTAGTTATAGATTCCGATGCATCACTTCAGGGTTACTGTATCCTTCTGACTTACTTAATGACGATGAAACACAGAAATTGCATCGGAATTAAATACAAAAGGCACAATGCCGACTTATTTATTAGAAAATTGACTCTTCTTACTGTCTATGTTTTGAAATATTCCTGTGACACTAGTTATAGTTTCCGATGCTTCACTTCAGGTTTATTGTACCCCTCTGACCTACTTATTGACGATGACACACAGATATTGCATCGGAATTAAATACAAAAGGCACAATGCCGACTTAAGTACAAGTAAACTGATTCTTCTTTCTGTCTATGTTTTGAACCATTCCTGTGACACTAGTTATAGATTCCGATACTTCACTTCATGTTTATTGTATCCCTCTGACACTCTTGTTGACGATGAAACACAGATATTGCATTGGAATTAAATACAAAATGCACAATGCCGACATAAGTACAAGAAAACTGAATCTTCTTACTGTCTATATTTTGAAACATTCCTGTGACACTTGTTATAGTTTCCGATGCTTCGCTTCGGGTTTACTGTATCCCTCTGACCTTCTAATTGACGATGAAACACAGAAATTGCATCGGAATTAAATACAAAAGGCACAATGCCGACTTAAGTACAAGGAAAATTACTCATCTTACTGTCTGTGATTTGAACCATTCCTGTGACACTATTTCTGGATTCAGATGCTTCACTTCAGGTTTAATGTATCCCTCTGACTTTTTATTGACGATGAAACACACAAATTGCATCGGAATTAAATACAAAAGGCACAACGCCGACTTAAGTACAAGAAAACTGACGCTTCTTACTGTTTACGTTTTGAACCACTCCTGTGACACTAGTTATAGATTCCGATGCTTCACTTCATGTTTACTGTATCCCTCTGACCTTCTTATTGACGATGAAACACAGAAATTGCATCGGAATTAAATACAAAAGGCACAATGCCGACATAAGTACAAGGAAAATTACTCTTCTTACTGTCTGTGTTTTGAACCATTCCTGTGACACTATTTATAGATTCCGATGCTTCACTTCAGGTTTAATGTATCCCTCTGACTTTCTTATTGACGATGAAACACAGAAATTGCATCGACATTAAATACAATAGGCACAATGCCAACTTAAGTACAAGAAGACTGACTCTTCTTACTGTCTATGTTTTGAACCATTCCTGTGACACTAGTTATAGATTCCGATGCTTCACTTCAGGTTTGCTGTATCCCTCTGACCGTCTTATTGACGATGAAACACAGAAATTGCATCGGAATTACAAACAAAAGGCACAATGCCGACTCAAGTACTAGAAGATTGGCTCATCTTACTGTCTATGCTTTGATCCTTTCCTGTGAGACCGGTTTTAGATTCCGATGCTTCACTTCAGGTTTACTGTATCCCTCTGACTCTCTTATTGACGATGAAACACAGAAATTGCATCGGAATTAAATACAAAAAGCACAATGCCGACTTAAGTACAAGGAAAATTACTTTTTTTACTGTCTGTGTTTTGAACCATACCTGTGACATTATTTATAGATTCCGATGCTTCTCTTCAGGTTTAAAGTATACCTCTGACCTTCTTATTGACGATGAAACACAGATATTGCATCGGAATTAAATACAAAAGGCACAATGCCGACGTAAGCACAAGAAAACTGACGCTTCTTACTGTTTATGTTTTGAACCACTCCTGTGACACTAGTTATAGATTCCGGTGCTTCACTTCATGTTTACTGTATACCTGTGACCTTCGTATTGACAATGAAACACAGAAATTGCATCGGAATACAAACAAAAGGCACAATGCCGACTTAAGTACAAGAAGACTGACTCTTCTTACTGTCTATGCTTCGAACCATTCCTGTGACACAAGTTATAGATTCCGATGCTTCACTTCAGGTTTACTGTATCCCTCTGACCTTCTTATTGACGATGAAACACAGAAATTGCATCGGAATACAAACAAAACGCACAATGCCGACTTAAGTACAAGAAGACTGACTCTTCTTACTGTCTATGTTTTGAACCATTCCTGTGACACTAGTTATAGATTCCCATGCTTCACTTCAGGTTTACTGTATCCCTCTGACCTTCTTATTGACGATGAAACACAGAAATTGCATCGGAATTAAATACAAAAAGGCACAATGCCGACTCAAGTACAAGAAGACTGGCTCTTCTTACTGTCTATGTTTTGAACCTTTCCTGTGAGACAGGTTTTAGATTCCGATGCTTCACTTCAGGTTTACTGTATCCCTTGGCCCTTCTTATTGACAACGATACACAGAAAGTTCATAGGAATTAAATAGAAAAGGCACAATGCCGATTTAAGTACAAGACAACTGACTCTTCTTACTGTCTATGTTTTGAACCATTCCTGTGACACTAGTTATAGATTCCGATGCATCACTTCAGGGTTACTGTATCGCTCTGACCTTCTTAATGACGATGAAACCCAGAAATTGCATCGGAATTAAATACAAAAGGCACAATGCCGATTTAATTATTAGAAAACTGACTCTTCTTACTGTCTATGTTTTGAAATATTCCTGTGACTCTAGTTATAGATTCCGATGCTTCACTTCATATTTATTGTATCCCTCTGACCTACTTATTGACGATGACACACAGAAATTGCATCGGAATTAAATACAAAAGGCACAATGCCGACTTAAGTACAAGTAAACTGATTCTTCTAACTGTCTATGTTTTGAACCATTGCTGTGACACTAGTTATAGATTCCGATACTTCACTTCATGTTTACTGTATCCCTCTGACCATCTTGTTGACGATGAAACAAAGAAATTGCATCAGAATTAAATTGAAAAGTCACAATGCCGACTTAAGTACAAGAAAACTGACTCTTCTTACTGTCTATGTATTGAAACATTCCTGTGACACTAGTTATAGATTCCGATGCTTCACTTCAGGTTTGCTGTATCCCTCTGACCGTCGTATTGACGATGAAACACAGAAATTGCATCGGAATTATAAACAAAAGGCACAATGCCGACTCAAGTACAAGAAGACTGGCTCTTCTTACTGGCTATGTTTTGAACTTTTCCTGTGACACCGGTTTTAGATTCCGATGCTTCACTTCAGGTTTACTGTATCCCTTGCACCTTCTTATTGACGACGAAACACAGAAATTGCATCGGAATTAAATAGAAAAGGCATAATGCCGGGTTAGGTACAAGAAAACTGACTCTTCTTACTGTCTATATTTTGAACCATTCCTGTGATACTAGTTATAGATTTCGATGCATCACTTCAGTGTTACTGTATCCATCTGACTTTCTTATTGACGTTGAAACACAGAAATTGCAACGGTATTAAATACAAAAGGCACAATGGCGACTTAATTATAAGATAACTGACTCTTCTTACTGTCTATGCTTTGAACAATTCCTGTGACACTAGGTATAGATTACGATGCTTCATTTCAGGTTTACTGTATCCCTCTGACCTTCTTATTGACGATGAAACACAGATATTGCATCGGAATTAATTACAAAATGGCACAATGCCGACTTAAGTACAAGTAAACTGACTCTTCTTACTGTCTATGGTTTGAACCATTCCTGTGACACTAGTTATAGTTTCCGATGCTTCACGTCAGGTTCACTGTAACCCTTGACCTTCTTATTAACGATGAAACACATAAACTGCGTCGGAATTAAAAACAAAAGGCACAATGCCGACTTAAGTACAAGAAGACTGACTTTTTTTACTGTCTATGTTTGAACCATTCCTGTGACACTAGTTATAGTTTTCGATGCTTCACTTCAGGTTTACAGTAACCCTCTGACCTTCTTATTAACTATGAAATACATAAATTGCATCGGAATTATATACAAAAGGCGCAATGCCGACTTAAGTACAAGAAAATTGAATCTTCCACTGTCTATGTTTTGAACCATTCCTGTGACACTAGTTATAGATTCCGATGCATCACTTCAGGGTTACTGTATCCTTCTGACTTACTTAATGACGATGAAACACAGAAATTGCATCGGAATTAAATACAAAAGGCACAATGCCGACTTATTTATTAGAAAATTGACTCTTCTTACTGTCTATGTTTTGAAATATTCCTGTGACACTAGTTATAGTTTCTGATGCTTCACTTCAGGTTTATTGTACCCCTCTGACCTACTTATTGACGATGACACACAGATATTGCATCGGAATTAAATACAAAAGGCACAATGCCGACTTAAGTACAAGTAAACTGATTCTTCTTTCTGTCTATGTTTTGAACCATTCCTGTGACACTAGTTATAGATTCCGATACTTCACTTCATGTTTATTGTATCCCTCTGACACTCTTGTTGACGATGAAACACAGATATTGCATTGGAATTAAATACAAAATGCACAATGCCGACATAAGTACAAGAAAACTGAATTTTCTTACTGTCTATATTTTGAAACATTCCTGTGACACTTGTTATAGTTTCCGATGCTTCGCTTCGGGTTTACTGTATCCCTCTGACCTTCTAATTGACGATGAAACACAGAAATTGCATCGGAATTAAATACAAAAGGCACAATGCCGACTTAAGTACAAGGAAAATTACTCATCTTACTGTCTGTGATTTGAACCATTCCTGTGACACTATTTCTGGATTCAGATGCTTCACTTCAGGTTTAATGTATCCCTCTGACTTTTTATTGACGATGAAACACACAAATTGCATCGGAATTAAATACAAAAGGCACAACGCCGACTTAAGTACAAGAAAACTGACGCTTCTTACTGTTTACGTTTTGAACCACTCCTGTGACACTAGTTATAGATTCCGATGCTTCACTTCATGTTTACTGTATCCCTCTGACCTTCTTATTGACGATGAAACACAGAAATTGCATCGGAATTAAATACAAAAGGCACAATGCCGACATAAGTACAAGGAAAATTACTCTTCTTACTGTCTGTGTTTTGAACCATTCCTGTGACACTCTTTATAGATTCCGATGCTTCACTTCAGGTTTAATGTATCCCTCTGACTTTCTTATTGACGATGAAACACAGAAATTGCATCGACATTAAATACAATAGGCACAATGCCAACTTAAGTACAAGAAGACTGACTCTTCTTACTGTCTATGTTTTGAACCATTCCTGTGACACTAGTTATAGATTCCGATGCTTCACTTCAGGTTTGCTGTATCCCTCTGACCGTCTTATTGACGATGAAACACAGAAATTGCATCGGAATTACAAACAAAAGGCACAATGCCGACTCAAGTACTAGAAGATTGGCTCATCTTACTGTCTATGCTTTGATCCTTTCCTGTGAGACCGGTTTTAGATTCCGATGCTTCACTTCAGGTTTACTGTATCCCTCTGACTCTCTTATTGACGATGAAACACAGAAATTGCATCGGAATTAAATACAAAAAGCACAATGCCGACTTAAGTACAAGGAAAATTACTTTTTTTACTGTCTGTGTTTTGAACCATACCTGTGACATTATTTATAGATTCCGATGCTTCTCTTCAGGTTTAAAGTATACCTCTGACCTTCTTATTGACGATGAAACACAGATATTGCATCGGAATTAAATACAAAAGGCACAATGCCGACGTAAGCACAAGAAAACTGACGCTTCTTACTGTTTATGTTTTGAACCACTCCTGTGACACTAGTTATAGATTCCGATGCTTCACTTCATGTTTACTGTATCCCTGTGACCTTCGTATTGACGATGAAACACAGAAATTGCATCGGAATACAAACAAAAGGCACAATGCCGACTTAAGTACAAGAAGACTGACTCTTCTTACTGTCTATGCTTTGAACCAATCCTGTGACACTAGTTATAGATTCCGATGCTTCACTTCAGGTTTAGTGTATCCCTCTGACCTTTTTATGGACGATGAAACACAGAAATTGCATCGGAATACAAACAAAAGGCACAATGCCGACTTAAGTACAAGAAGACTGACTCTTCTTACTGTCTATGTTTTGAACCATTCCTGTGACACTAGTTATAGATTCCCATGCTTCACTTCAGGTTTACTGTATCCCTCTAACCTTCTTATTGACTATGAAACACAGAAATTGCATCGGAATTAAATACAAAAAGGCACAATGCCGACTCAAGTACAAGAAGACTGGCTCTTCTTACTGTCTATGTTTTTAACCTTTCCTGTGAGACCGGTTTTAGATTCCGAATCTTCACTTAAGGTTTACTGTATCCCTTGCACCTTCTTATTGACGACGAAACACAGAAATTGCATCGGAATTAAATACAAAAGGAACAATCCCGACTTAATTATTAGAAAACTAACTCTTCTTACTGTCTATGCTTTGAACCATTCCTGTGACACTAGTTATAGATTCCGATGCTTCACTTCAGGTTTAATGTATTCCTCTGACCTTCTTATTGACGATGAGACACAGAAATTCCATCGGAATGAAATACAAAAAGCACAATGCCGACTCAAGTACAAGAAGACTGGCTCTTCTTACTGTGTATGTTTTGAACCTTTCCTGTGAGACTGGTTTAAGATTCCGATGCTTCACTTCAGGTTAACTGTATCCGGTGGACCTTCTTATTGACGACGAAACGCAGAAATTGCATTGGAATTGAATACAAAAGGCACAATGCCGACTTAAGTACAAAAAATCTGACAGTTCTTACTGTCTATGTTATGAACCATTCCTCTGACAGTAGTTATACATTCCGATGCTTCACTTCAGGTTTACTGTATCCCTGTTGTTGTTGTTGTGGTCTTCAGTCCTGAGACTGGTTTGATGCAGCTCTCCATGCTACTCTATCCTGTGCAAGCTTTTTCATCTCCCAGTACCTACTGCAACATACATCCTTTTGAATCTGCTTAGTGTATTCATCTCTTGGTCTCCCTCTACGATTTTTACCCTCCACGCTGCCCTCCAATACTAAATTGGTGATCCCTTGATGCCTCAGAACATGTCCTACCAACAGATCCCTTCTTCTGGTCAAGTTGTGCCACAAACTTCTCTTCTCCCACTGTATCCCTCTGACCTTGTTATTCACGATGAAACACAGAAATTGCATCGGAATTAAATACAAAAGGTACAATGCCGACTTAAGTACAAGAAAACTGACTCTTCTTACTGTCTATGCTTTCAACCATTGCTGTGACACTAGTTATAGATTCCGATGCTTTACTTCAGGTTTACTGTATCCCTCTGACCTTCTTATTGACGATGAAACACAGAAATTGCATCGGAATTAAATACAAAAAGCACAATGCCAACTCAAGTACAAGAAGACTGGCTCTTCTTACTGTCTATGTTTTGAATCGTTCCTGTGAGACCGGTTTTAGATTTCGATGCTTCACTTCTGGTTTACTATATCCGGTGGACCTTCTTATTGACGACGAAAGGCTGAAATTGCATCGGAATAGAATACAAATGGCACAATGCCGAAGTAAGTAAAAGAAATATGACAGTTCTTACTTTCTATGTTTTCAACCATTCCTGTGACGCTAGTTACACATACCGATGCTTCACTTCAGGTTTACTGTATCCCTTATCTTCTTATTGACGATGAAACACAAAATTGCAACAGAATTAAATACAAATGGCACAATACCGACTCAAGTACAAGAAAACTAACTCTTCTTACTGTCTATATTTTGAACCATTCCTGTAAGACTAGTTATAGATTCCGACGCTTCACTTCAGGTTTACCGTTCCCTCTGACCTTCTTATAGACGATGAAACACAGATATTGCATCGGAATTAAAGACAAAAAGCACAATGCCGTCTTTAGTACAGGAAAACTGACTCTTCTTACTGTCTATGTTTTGAATTACTCTTGTGACACTAGTTATAGATTCCGAAGCTTCACTTCAGTTTTACTGTATCCCTTGGACCTTCTTATTGAATACGAAACACAGAAATGGCATCGGAATGAAATACAAAAGGCACAATGCCGTCTTAAGTACAGGAAAACTGACTCTTCCTACTGTCTATGTTTTGAACCATTCTTGTGACACTAGTTAAAGATTCTGATGCTTCACTTCAGGTTTACTGTATCCCTCTGACCTTCTTATTGACGATGAAACGCAGAAATTGCATCGGAATTAAATACAAAAGGCACAATGCCGACTTAAGTACAAGAAGACTGACTCTTCTTACTGTCTATGTTTTGAACCATTCCTGTGACACTAGTTATAGATTCCGATTCTTCACATCAGGTTTACTGCATGCCGCTGACCTTCTTATTGACGATGAAACACAGAAATTGGATCGGAACTAAATACAAAAGGCACAATGCCAACTCAAGTACAAGTTGACTGGCTCCTCTTACTGTCTATGTTTTGAATCTTTCCTGTGAGACCGGTTTTAGATTACGATGCTTCACTTCAGGTTTTCTGTATCCGGTGGACCTTCTTATTGACGACGAGACGCAGAAATTGCATCGGAATAGAATACAAAAGGCACAATGCCGAAGTAAGTACAAGAAATCTGACAGTTCTTACTGTCTATGTTTTCAACCATTCCTGTGACACTAGTTATACATTCCGATGCTTCACTCCAGGTTTACTGTATCCCTCTGACCTTCTTATTGACGATGAAACACAGAAATTGCATCGGAATTAAATAGAAAATGCACAATGCCGACTTGAGTTTAAGAAAATTGTCTCTTCTTACTGTCTATGTTTTGAACCATTCCTGTGACACTAGTTACAGATTCCGATGCTTCACTTCAGGTTTACTTATCCCTCTGACCTTCTTAATGACGATGAAACACAGAAATTACATCGGAATTATATACAAAAGGCACAATGCCGTCTTAAGTACAGGAAATTTGACTCTTCTTACTGTCTATGTTTGAATTATTCTTGTGACACTAGTTATAGATTCAGAAGCTTCACTTCAGGTTTACTGTATCCCTTGGACCTTCTTATTGACGACGAAACACAGAAATTGCATCGGAATTAAATACAACAGGCACAATGCCGTCTTAAGTACAGGAAAACTGACTCTTCTTACTGTCTATGTTTTAAACCATTCTTGTGACACTAGTTATAGATTCCGATGCTTCACTTCAGGTATACTGATTCCGTCTGACCTTCTTATTGACGATGAAACACAGTAATTGCATCGGAATTAAATGCAAAAGGCACAATGCCGTCTTATGTACAAGAAAACTTACTTTTCTTACTGTATTTGTTTTGAACCATTCCTGTGACACTAGTTATAGATTCCGATTCTTCACTTCAGGTTTACCAAATGCCGCTGACCTTCTTATTGACGATGAAACACAGAAATTGCATCGGAATTAAATACAAAAGGCAAAACGCTGACTCAAATACAAGAAGACTGGCTCTTTTTACTGTCTATGTTATGACCCTTTCCTGTGAGACCGGTTTTAGATTCCGATGCTTCACTTCAAGTTTACTGTATCCCGTGGACCCTCTTATTGACGACGAAACACAGAACTGCATCATAATTAAATAGAAAAGGCACAATGCCGACTAAAGTACAAGAAAATTGACTCTGATTACTGTATATGTTTTGAACCATTCCTGTGTCACTAGTTACAGATTCCGATGCTTCACTTCAGGTTTACTGTATCCCTCTGACGTTCTTATTGACGATGAAACACAGAAATTGCATCGGAATTGAATAGAAAAGGCACAATGCCGACTTGGGTACAAGAAAACTGACTCTTCTTACTGTCTATGTTCTGAACCATTCCTATGACACTAGTTATAGATTCAGATGCTTCAATTCAGGTTAACTGTATCCCTCTGACCTCCTTATTGACGATGAAACACAAATTTGCATCGGAATTAAATACAAAAGGCACAATGCCGACTTAATTACAAGAAAACTGACTCTTCTTACTGTCTATGATATGAACCATTCCAGTGACACTAGTTATAGATTCCGATGCTTCACTTAAGGTTTACTGTATCCCTGTGACCTTCTTATTGACGATGAAACCCAGAAATTGCATCGGAATTAAATACAAAAGGCACAATGCCGACTCAAGTACAAGAAGACCGGCTCTTCTTATTGTCTATGTTTTAAACCATTCCTGTGACACTAGTTATAGTTTCCCATGCTTCAATTCAGGTTTACTGTATCCCTCTGACCTTCTTATTGCCGATGAAACACAGAAATTGAATCGGAATTAAATACAAAAGGCACAATGCCGACTTAAGTACAAGAAAACTGACTCTTCTCACTGTCTATGTTTTGAACCATTCCTGTGACACTAGTTATAGATTCCGATTCTTCACTTTAGGTTCACTGTATCCCTCTGACCTTCTTATTGACTATGAAACACAGAAATTGCATCGGAATTAAATACAAAAAGGCACAATGCCGACTCAAGTACAAGAAGACTGGCTCTTCTTACTGTCTATGTTTTTAACCTTTCCTGTGAGACCGGTTTTAGATTCCGAATCTTCACTTAAGGTTTACTGTATCCCTTGCACCTTCTTATTGACGACGAAACACAGAAATTGCATCGGAATTAAATACAAAAGGAACAATCCCGACTTAATTATTAGAAAACTAACTCTTCTTACTGTCTATGCTTTGAACCATTCCTGTGACACTAGTTATAGATTCCGATGCTTCACTTCAGGTTTAATGTATTCCTCTGACCTTCTTATTGACGATGAGACACAGAAATTCCATCGGAATGAAATACAAAAAGCACAATGCCGACTCAAGTACAAGAAGACTGGCTCTTCTTACTGTGTATGTTTTGAACCTTTCCTGTGAGACTGGTTTAAGATTCCGATGCTTCACTTCAGGTTAACTGTATCCGGTGGACCTTCTTATTGACGACGAAACGCAGAAATTGCATTGGAATTGAATACAAAAGGCACAATGCCGACTTAAGTACAAAAAATCTGACAGTTCTTACTGTCTATGTTATGAACCATTCCTCTGACAGTAGTTATACATTCCGATGCTTCACTTCAGGTTTACTGTATCCCTGTTGTTGTTGTTGTGGTCTTCAGTCCTGAGACTGGTTTGATGCAGCTCTCCATGCTACTCTATCCTGTGCAAGCTTTTTCATCTCCCAGTACCTACTGCAACATACATCCTTTTGAATCTGCTTAGTGTATTCATCTCTTGGTCTCCCTCTACGATTTTTACCCTCCACGCTGCCCTCCAATACTAAATTGGTGATCCCTTGATGCCTCAGAACATGTCCTACCAACAGATCCCTTCTTCTGGTCAAGTTGTGCCACAAACTTCTCTTCTCCCACTGTATCCCTCTGACCTTGTTATTCACGATGAAACACAGAAATTGCATCGGAATTAAATACAAAAGGTACAATGCCGACTTAAGTACAAGAAAACTGACTCTTCTTACTGTCTATGCTTTCAACCATTGCTGTGACACTAGTTATAGATTCCGATGCTTTACTTCAGGTTTACTGTATCCCTCTGACCTTCTTATTGACGATGAAACACAGAAATTGCATCGGAATTAAATACAAAAAGCACAATGCCAACTCAAGTACAAGAAGACTGGCTCTTCTTACTGTCTATGTTTTGAATCGTTCCTGTGAGACCGGTTTTAGATTTCGATGCTTCACTTCTGGTTTACTATATCCGGTGGACCTTCTTATTGACGACGAAAGGCTGAAATTGCATCGGAATAGAATACAAATGGCACAATGCCGAAGTAAGTAAAAGAAATATGACAGTTCTTACTTTCTATGTTTTCAACCATTCCTGTGACGCTAGTTACACATACCGATGCTTCACTTCAGGTTTACTGTATCCCTTATCTTCTTATTGACGATGAAACACAAAATTGCAACAGAATTAAATACAAATGGCACAATACCGACTCAAGTACAAGAAAACTAACTCTTCTTACTGTCTATATTTTGAACCATTCCTGTAAGACTAGTTATAGATTCCGACGCTTCACTTCAGGTTTACCGTTCCCTCTGACCTTCTTATAGACGATGAAACACAGATATTGCATCGGAATTAAAGACAAAAAGCACAATGCCGTCTTTAGTACAGGAAAACTGACTCTTCTTACTGTCTATGTTTTGAATTACTCTTGTGACACTAGTTATAGATTCCGAAGCTTCACTTCAGTTTTACTGTATCCCTTGGACCTTCTTATTGAATACGAAACACAGAAATGGCATCGGAATGAAATACAAAAGGCACAATGCCGTCTTAAGTACAGGATAACTGACTCTTCCTACTGTCTATGTTTTGAACCATTCTTGTGACACTAGTTAAAGATTCTGATGCTTCACTTCAGGTTTACTGTATCCCTCTGACCTTCTTATTGACGATGAAACGCAGAAATTGCATCGGAATTAAATACAAAAGGCACAATGCCGACTTAAGTACAAGAAGACTGACTCTTCTTACTGTCTATGTTTTGAACCATTCCTGTGACACTAGTTATAGATTCCGATTCTTCACATCAGGTTTACTGCATGCCGCTGACCTTCTTATTGACGATGAAACACAGAAATTGGATCGGAACTAAATACAAAAGGCACAATGCCAACTCAAGTACAAGTTGACTGGCTCCTCTTACTGTCTATGTTTTGAATCTTTCCTGTGAGACCGGTTTTAGATTACGATGCTTCACTTCAGGTTTTCTGTATCCGGTGGACCTTCTTATTGACGACGAGACGCAGAAATTGCATCGGAATAGAATACAAAAGGCACAATGCCGAAGTAAGTACAAGAAATCTGACAGTTCTTACTGTCTATGTTTTCAACCATTCCTGTGACACTAGTTATACATTCCGATGCTTCACTCCAGGTTTACTGTATCCCTCTGACCTTCTTATTGACGATGAAACACAGAAATTGCATCGGAATTAAATAGAAAATGCACAATGCCGACTTGAGTTTAAGAAAATTGTCTCTTCTTACTGTCTATGTTTTGAACCATTCCTGTGACACTAGTTACAGATTCCGATGCTTCACTTCAGGTTTACTTATCCCTCTGACCTTCTTAATGACGATGAAACACAGAAATTACATCGGAATTATATACAAAAGGCACAATGCCGTCTTAAGTACAGGAAATTTGACTCTTCTTACTGTCTATGTTTGAATTATTCTTGTGACACTAGTTATAGATTCAGAAGCTTCACTTCAGGTTTACTGTATCCCTTGGACCTTCTTATTGACGACGAAACACAGAAATTGCATCGGAATTAAATACAACAGGCACAATGCCGTCTTAAGTACAGGAAAACTGACTCTTCTTACTGTCTATGTTTTAAACCATTCTTGTGACACTAGTTATAGATTCCGATGCTTCACTTCAGGTATACTGATTCCGTCTGACCTTCTTATTGACGATGAAACACAGTAATTGCATCGGAATTAAATGCAAAAGGCACAATGCCGTCTTATGTACAAGAAAACTTACTTTTCTTACTGTATTTGTTTTGAACCATTCCTGTGACACTAGTTATAGATTCCGATTCTTCACTTCAGGTTTACCAAATGCCGCTGACCTTCTTATTGACGATGAAACACAGAAATTGCATCGGAATTAAATACAAAAGGCAAAACGCTGACTCAAATACAAGAAGACTGGCTCTTTTTACTGTCTATGTTATGACCCTTTCCTGTGAGACCGGTTTTAGATTCCGATGCTTCACTTCAAGTTTACTGTATCCCGTGGACCCTCTTATTGACGACGAAACACAGAACTGCATCATAATTAAATAGAAAAGGCACAATGCCGACTAAAGTACAAGAAAATTGACTCTGATTACTGTATATGTTTTGAACCATTCCTGTGTCACTAGTTACAGATTCCGATGCTTCACTTCAGGTTTACTGTATCCCTCTGACGTTCTTATTGACGATGAAACACAGAAATTGCATCGGAATTGAATAGAAAAGGCACAATGCCGACTTGGGTACAAGAAAACTGACTCTTCTTACTGTCTATGTTCTGAACCATTCCTATGACACTAGTTATAGATTCAGATGCTTCAATTCAGGTTAACTGTATCCCTCTGACCTCCTTATTGACGATGAAACACAAAAATTGCATCGGAATTAAATACAAAAGGCACAATGCCGACTTAATTACAAGAAAACTGACTCTTCTTACTGTCTATGATATGAACCATTCCAGTGACACTAGTTATAGATTCCGATGCTTCACTTAAGGTTTACTGTATCCCTGTGACCTTCTTATTGACGATGAAACCCAGAAATTGCATCGGAATTAAATACAAAAGGCACAATGCCGACTCAAGTACAAGAAGACCGGCTCTTCTTATTGTCTATGTTTTAAACCATTCCTGTGACACTAGTTATAGTTTCCCATGCTTCAATTCAGGTTTACTGTATCCCTCTGACCTTCTTATTGCCGATGAAACACAGAAATTGAATCGGAATTAAATACAAAAGGCACAATGCCGACTTAAGTACAAGAAAACTGACTCTTCTCACTGTCTATGTTTTGAACCATTCCTGTGACACTAGTTATAGATTCCGATTCTTCACTTTAGGTTCACTGTATCCCTCTGACCTTCTTATTGACGATGAAACACAGAAATTGCATCGGAATTAAATACAAAAGGTACAATGCCAACTCAAGTACAAGAAGACTGGCTCTTCTTACTGTCTATGTTTTGAATCATTCCTGTGAGACCGGTTTTAGATTCCGATGCTTCACTTCAGGTCTACTGTATCCGGTGGACATTCTTATTGACGACGAAACGCAGATATTGCATCGGAATAGAATACAAAAGGCACAATGCCGAAGTAAGTACAAGAAATCTGACAGTTCTTACTGTCTATGCTTTCAACCATTCCTGTGACACTAGTCATACATTCCGATGCTTCACTTCAGGTTTACTGTATCCTTCTGACCTTCTTATTGACGATGAAACACAGAAATAGCATCGGAATTAAATACAAAAGGCAGAATGCCGACTTAAGTATAAGAAAACTGACTCTTCTTACTGTCTAAGTTTTGAAACATTCCTGTGACACTAGTTATAGATTCCGATGCTTCACTTCAGGTTAACTGTATCCCTCTGACCGCCTTATTGACGATGAAACACAAAAATTGCATCGGAAGTAAATACAAAAGGCACAATGCTGACTTAAGTACGAGAAAACTGACTCTTCTTACTGTCTATGTTTTGAACCATTCCAGTGACACTAGTTATAGATTCAGATGCTTCACTTCAGGTTTACTGTATCCCTGTGACCTTCTTATTGACGATGAAACACAGAAATTGCATCGGAATTAAATACAAAATGCACAACGCCGACTTAAGTACAAGAAAACTGACTCTTCTTACTGTCTATGTTTAGAACCATTCCCCTGACACTAGTTATAGAATCCGATGCTTCACTTCAGTTTTACTGTTCCCTCTGACCTTCTTATTGACGATGAAACACAGAAATTGCATCGGAATTAATTACAAAAGGCACAATGCCGACTCAAGTACAAGAAGACTGGCTCTTCTTACTGTCTATGATTTGA
Organism: Schistocerca piceifrons; assembly: GCF_021461385.2. Classification (NCBI taxonomy): domain Eukaryota; kingdom Metazoa; phylum Arthropoda; class Insecta; order Orthoptera; family Acrididae; genus Schistocerca; species Schistocerca piceifrons. The sequence continues at coordinate 160,438 of NW_025727338.1, read as the reverse complement.
GCCTTTCCTGTGAGACCGGTTTAAGATTCCGATGCTTTACTTCAGGTTTACTGTATTCGGTGGACCTTCTTATTGACGACGAAACGCAGAAATTGCATCGGAATTGAATACAAAAGGCACAATGCCGACTTAAGTACAAGAAATCTGACAGTTCTTACTGTCTATGATTTGAACCATTCCTGTGACACTAGTTATACATTCCGATGCTTCACTTCAGGTTTACTGTATCCCTCTGACCTATTCATTGACGATGAAACACAGAAATTACATCGGAATTAAATACAAAAAAACAATGCCGACTTAAGTACAAGAAAACTGACTCTTCTTATTGTTTATGTTTTGAACCATTCCTGTGACACTAGTTATAGATTCCGTTGCTTCACTTCAGGTTTGCTGTATCCCTCTGACCTTCTTATTGACGATGAAACACAGAAATTGCATCGGAATTAAATACAAAATGCACAATGCCGACTTAAGTACAAGAAAACTGACTCTTCTTACTGTCTATGATTTGAACCATTCCTGTGACACTAGTTATGGATTCCGATGCTTCACTTCAGGTTTACTGTATCCCTCTGACCTTCTTATTGACGATGAAACGCAGAAATTGCATCGGAATTAAATACAAAATGCATAATGCCGACTTAAGTACAAGAAAACTGACTCTTCTTACTGTCTATATTTGAACCATTCCTGTGACACTAGTTACAGATTCCGATGCTTCACTTCAGGTTTACTGTATCCCTCTGACCTTCGTATTGACGATGAAACACAGATATTGCATCGGAATGAAATACAAAAAAGCACAATGCCGACTCAAGTACAAGACGACTGGCTCTTCTTACTGTCTATGTTTTGAACCATTCCTGTGGCACTAGTTATAGATTCCGATGCTTCACTTCAGGTTTACTGTATCCCTCTGACCTTCTTATTGAAGATGAAACACAGAAATTTCGTCGGAATTAAATACAAAAGACACAATGCCCACTTAAGTGCAAGAAAACTGACTCTTCTTACTGTCTATGATTTGAACCATTCCTGTGACACTAGATATATATTCCGATGCTTCACTTCAAGCTTAATGTATCCCTCTGACCTCGTTAATGACGATGAAACACGAAAATTTCATCAGAATTAAATACAAAAGACTCAATGCCGACTCAAGTACAAGAAGACTGGCTCTTCTTACTGTCTATGTTATGAAACTTTCCTGTGAGACCGGGTTTAGATTCCGATGCTTCACTTCAGGTTTACTGAATCCCTCTGACCTCATTATTGACGATGAAACGCAGAAATTGCATCGGAATTAAATACAAAAGGCAAAATGCCGACTTAAGTACAAGAAGACTGACTCTTCTTACTGTCTATGTTTTGAACCATTCCTGTGACACTAGTTATAGATTCCGATGCTTCACTTCAGGTTAACTGTATCCGGTGGACCTTCTTATTGACGACGAAACGCAGAAATTGCATCGGAATTGAATACAAAAGGCACAATGCCGACTTAAGTACAAAAAATCTGACAGTTCTTACTGTCTATGTTATGATCCATTCCTCTGACACTAGTTATACATTCCGATGCTTCACTTCAGGTTTACTGTATCCCTCTGACCGTCTTATTGACGATGAAACACAGAAATTGCATCGAAATAATATACAAAAGGCACAATGCGGACTCAAGTACAAGAAGACTGGCTAACCATACTGTCTATGTTTGGAACCTTTCCTGTGAGCCCGGTTTTAATTTCCGATGCTTCACTTCAGGTTTACTGGATCCCTTGGACATTCTTATTGACGATGAAACACAGAAATTGCATCGGAATTAAATACAAAATGCACAATGCCGACTTAAGTACACGAAAACTGACTCTTCTTACTGTTTATTTTTGAACCATTCCTGTGACACTAGTTATAGCTTCAGATGCTTCACTTCAGGTTTACTGTATCCTTCTGACCTCCTTATTGACGTTGAAACACAAAAATTTCATTCGAATTAAATACAAAAGGCACAATGCCGAATTAAGTACAAGAAAACTGACTCTTCTTACTGTCAATGATATGAACGATTAATGGTTCACTAGTTATAGATTCCGGTGCTTCACTTCAGGTTTACTGTATCCCTCTGACCTTCTTCTTGATGATAAAATACAGAAATTGTATCGGAATTAAATACAAAATACACAATGCCGACTCAAGTACAATAAGACTGACTTTTCTTACTGTCTATGCTTTGAACCTTTCCTGTGAGACCGGTTTTAGATTCCGATGCTTCAGTTCAGGTTTACTGTATCCCTCTGACCTTCTTATTTACGATGAAACACAGAAATTGCATCGGAATTATATACAAAAGGCACAATGCAGACTTAAGTACAAGAAAACTGACTCTTCTTACTGTCTATGATTTGAACCATTCCTGTAACACTAGTTATAGATTCCGATGCTTCACTTCAGGTTTACTGTTCCCTCTGACCTTTTTATAGACGATGAAACACAGATATTGCAGCGGAATTAAATACAAAAGGCACAATACCGACTCAAATACAAGAAGACTGGCCCTTCTTACTGTCTATGTTATGAACCTTTCCTGTGAGACCGGTTTTAGATTCCGATGCTTCACATCAGGTTTACTGTATCCCGTGGACCTTCTTATTGACGACGAAACACAGAACTGCATCAGAATTAAATAGCAAAGGCACAATGCCGTCTAAAGTACAAGAAAACTGACTCTTCATACTGAATATGTTTTGAACCATTCCTGTGTCACTAGTTATAGATTCCGTTGCTTCACTTCATGTTTACTGTTTCCCTCTGACGTTCTTATTGACGATGAAACACAGAAATTGCATCGGAATTTAATACAAAAGGCACAATGCCGACTTAAGTACAAGAAAACTGACTCTTCTTACTGTCTGTGCTTTCAACCATTGCTGTGACACTAGTTATAGATTCCGAAGCTTCACTTCAGGTTTACTGTATCCCTCTGACCTTCTTACTGACGATGAAACACAGAAATTGCATCGGAATTAAATACAAAAAGCACAATGTCAACTCAAGTACAAGAAGACTGGCTCTTCTTACTGTCTATGTTTTGAATCGATCCTGTGACACTAGTTATAGATTCCGATTCTTCACTTCAGGTTTACCAAATGCCGCAGACCTTCTTATTGACGATGAAACACAGAAATTGCATCGGAATTAAATACAAAAGGCACAATACCGACTCAAGTACAAGAAAACTGACTCTTCTTACTGTCCATATTTTGAACCATTCCTGTTAGACTAGTTATAGATTCCGACGCTTCACTTCAGGTTTACTGTTCCCTCTGACCTTCTTATAGACGATGAAACACAGATATTGCATCGGAATTAAATACAAAAAGCACAATGCCGTCTTAAGTACAGGAAAACTGACTCTTCTTACTGTCTATGTTTTGAATTATTCTTGTGACACTAGTTATAGATTCCGAAGCTTCACTTCAGTTTTACTGTATCCCTTGGACCTTCTTATTGACGACGAAACACAGATATTGCATCGGAATGAAATACAAAAGGCACAAGGCCGTCTTAAGTACAGGAAAACTGACTCTTCTTACTGTCTATGTTTTGAACCATTCTTGTGACTCTAGTTATAGATTCTGATGCTTCACTTCAGGTTTACTGTATCCCTCTGTCCTTCTCATTAACGATGAAACGCAGAAATTGCATCGGAATTAAATACAAAAGGCACAATGAAGACTTAAGTACAAGAAGACTGACTCTTCTTACTGTCTATGTTTTGAACCATTCCTGTGACACTAGTTATAGATTCCGATTCTTCACTTCAGGTTTACTGCATGCCGCTGACCTTCTTATTGACGATGAAACACAGAAATTGCATCGGAATTAAATACAAAAGGCACAATGCCAACTCAAGTACAAGAAGACTGGCTCCTCTTACTGTCTATGTTTTGAATCTTTCCTGTGAGACCGGTTTTAGATTCTGATGCTTCACTTCAGGTTTACTGTATCCGGTGGACCTTCTTATTGACGACGAAACGCAGAAATTGCATCGGAATAGAATACAAAAGGCACAATGCCGAAGTAAGTACAAGAAATCTGACAGTTCTTACTGTCTATGTTTTCAACTATTCCTGTGACACTAGTTATACATTCCGATGCTTCACTTCAGGTTTACTGTATCCCTCTGACCTTTTTATTGACGATGAAACAAAGAAATTGCATTGGAATTAAATACAAAAGTCTCAATGGCGACTTAAGTACAAGAAAACTGACTCTTCTTACTGTTTATGATTTGAACCATTCCTGTGACACTAGTTATAGATGCAGATGCTTCACTAAAGGTTTACTGTATCCCTTTGACAATATTAATGACGATGAAACACTGAAATTGCATCGGAATGAAATACAAAAGGCACAATGCCGACGTAGGAACAAGAAAACTGACTCTTCTTACTGTCTATGTTTTGAACCATTCCTGTGACACTAGTTATAGATTCCGATGCTTCACTCCAGGTTTACTGTATCCCTTGGACCTTCTTATTGACGACGAAACACAGAAATTGCATCGGAATTAAATACAAAAGGCACAATGCCGTCTTATGTACAGGAAAACTGACTCTTCTTACTGTCTGTGTTTTAAACCATTCTTGTGACACTAGTTATAGATTCCGATGCTTCACTTCAGGTATACTGTATCCGTCTGACCTTCTTATTGACGATGAAGCACAGTAATTGCATCGGAATTAAATGCAAAAGGCACAATGCCGTCTTATGTACAAGAAAACCTACTTTTCTTACTGTATTTGTTTTGAACCATTCCTGTGTCACTAGTTACAGATTCCGATGCTTCACTTCAGGTTTACTGTATCCCTCTGACGTTCTTATTGACGATGAAACACAGAAATTGCATCGGAATTAAATACAAAAGGCAGAATGCCGACTTAAGTACAAGAAAACTGACTCTTCTTACTGTCTAAGTTATGAACCATTCCTGTGACACTAGTTATAGACTCCGATGCTTCACTTCAGGTTTACTGTATCCCTCTGACCTTCTTATTGACGATGAAACACAGAAATTGCATCGGAATTGAATAGAAAAGGCACAATGATGACTTGGGTACAAGAAAACTGACTCTTCTTACTGTCTATGTTCTGAACCATTCCTTTGACACTAGTTATAGATTCAGATGCTCAACTTCAGGTTAACCGTATCCCTCTGACCTCCTTATTGACGATGAAACACAAAAATTGCATCGGAATTAAATACAAAAGGCACAATGCTGACTTAAGTACAAGAAAACTGACTCTTCTTACTGTCTATGTTTTGAACCATTCCAGTGACACTAGTTATAGATTCCGATGTTTCACTTCAGGTTTACTGTATCCCTGTGACCTTCTTATTGACGATGAAACACAGAAATTGCATCGGAATTAAATACAAAAGGCACAATGCCGACTCAAGTACAAGAAGACCGGCTCTTCTTACTGTCTATGTTTTAAACCATTCCTGTGACACTAGTTATAGATTCCGATGCTTCAATTCAGGTTTACTGTATCCCTCTGACCTTCTTATTGACGATGAAACACAAAAATTGAATCGGAATTAAATACAAAAGGCACAATGCCGACTTAAGTACAAGAAAACTGACTCTTCTCACTGTCTATGTTTTGAACCATTCCTGTGCCACTAGTTATAGATTCCGATGCTTCACTTCAGGTTTACTGTTCCCTCTGACCTTCTTATAGACGATGAAACACAGATATAGCATCAGCATTAAATACAAAAGGCACAACGCTGAGTCAAATACAAGAAGACTGGCTCTTTTTACTCTCTATGTTATGAACCTTTCCTGTGAGGACCGGTTTTAGATTCCGATGCTTCACTTCAGGTTTACTGTATCCCGTGGACCTCTTATTGACGACGAAACACAGAACTGCATCAGAATTATATAGAAGAGGCACAATGCCGACTAAAGTACAAGAAAGTTGACTCTTATTACTGTATATGTTTTGAACCATTCCTGTGTTACTAGTTACAGATTCCGATGCTTCACTTCAGGTTTTACTGTATCCCTCTGACGTTCTTATTGACGATGAAACACAGAAATTGCATCGGAATTAAATACAAAAGGCACAATGCCGACTTAAGTTCAAGAAAAATGACTCTTCTTACTGTCTATGTTTTGAACCATTCCTGTGACACTAGTTATAGATTCCGATGCTTCACTTCAGGTTCAGTGTATCCCTCCTACCTTCTTATTGACGATGAAACACAGAAATTGCATCGGAATTAAATACAAAAGGCACAATGCGAACTCAAGTACAAGAAGACTGGCTCTTCTTATGTCTATGTTTTGAATCATTCCTGTGTGACCGGTTTAGATTCCGATGCTTCACTTCAGGTTTACTGTATCCGGTGGACCTTCTTATTGACGACGAAACGCAGATATTGCCTCGGAATAGAATACAAAAGGCACAATGCCGAAGTAAGCACAAGAAAGCTGACAGTTCTTACTGTCTATGTTTTCAACCATTCCTGTGACACTAGTTATACATTCCGATGCTTCACTTCAGGTTTACTGTATCCCTGTGACCTTCTTATTGACGATGAAACACGGAAATTTCAACGGAATTAAATACAAAAGGCACAATGCCGACTTAGGTACAAGAAAATTGACTCTTCTTACTGCCTATGCTTTGAACCATACCTGTGACAGTAGTTACAGATTCGATGTTTCACTTCAGGTTTACTGTATCCCTCTGACCTTCTTATTGACGATGAAACACAGAAATGCATCGGAATTAAATACAAAAGGCACAATGCCGACTCAAGTACAAGAAGACTGGATCTTCTTACTGTCTATTTTTTAAACCATTCCTGTGACACAAGTTATAGATTCCGATGCTTCAATTCAGGTTTACTGTATCTCACTGACCTTCTTATTGGCGATGAAACACAAAAAATGAATCGGAATTAAATACAAAAGGCACAATGCCGTCTTAAGTACAAGAAAACTGACTCTTATTACTGTCTATGTTTTAACCATTCCTGTGACACTAGTTATAGATTCCGATGCTTCACTTCAGGTTTACTGTATCCCTCTGACCATCTTATTGACAATTAAACACAGAAATTGCATCGGAATTAAATATAAAAGGCACAATGCCGACTCAAGTACAAGAGGACTGGCTCTTCTTACTGTCTATGTTTTGAACCTCTCCTGTGAGACTGGTTTTGGATTCCGATGCCTCACTTCAGGTTTACTGTATCCCCTGGACCTTCTTATTGACGACGAAAAGCAGAAATTGCATCGGAATTGAATACAAAAAGCACAATGCCGACTTGAGTACAAGAAAACTGACACTTCTTACTGTCTATGTTTTGAACCATTCCTGTGACACTAGGTATGGATTCCGATGCTTCACTTCAGGTTTACTGTATCCCTCTGACGTTCTTATTGACGATGAAACACAGAAATTGCATCGGAATTAAATAGAAAAGGCACAATGCCGACTTAAGTACAAGAAAATTGACTCTTCTTACTGTCTATGTTTTGAACCATTCCTGTGACACTAGTTATGGATTACGATGCTTCACTTCAGGTTTAGTGTATCGCTGTGAACCTCTTATTTACGATGAAACACAGAAATTGCATCGGAATTAAATACAAAAGGCACAATGCCGACTTAAGTACAAGGAAACTGACTCTTCTTACTGTCTATGTGAACCATTCCTGTGACACTAGTTATAGATTCCGATGCCTCACTTTAGGTTTACTGTATCCCTCTGACCTTCTTATTGACGATGAAACACAGAAATTGCATCGGAATTAAATACAAAAGGCACAATGCCGACTCAAGTACAAGAAGACTGGCTCTTCTTACTGTCTATGTTTTGAACCTTTCCTGTGAGCCCGGTTTTAGATATCGATGCTTCACTTCAGGTTTACTGTATCCCATGGACATTTCTATTGATGACGAAACAAAGAAATTGCATCGCAATTAAATACAAAAGGCACAATGCCGACTTAAGTACAAGAAAACTGACTCTTCTTACTGTCTATGATTGAACCATTCCTGTGACACTAGTTAATAGATTTCGATGCTTCACTTCAGGTTTACTGTATCCCTCTGGCCTCCTTATTGACGATGAAACACAGAAATTGCATCGGAATTAAATACAAAAGGCACAAAGCCGATTTAAGTACAAGAAAACAGACTCTTCTTACTGTGTATGTTTTGAACCGTTCCTGTGTCACTAGTTATAGGTTCCGATGCTTCACTCCAGGTTTACTGTATCCCTCTGACCTTCTTATTGACGATGAAACACAGAAATTGCATCGGAATTAAATAGAATAGGCACAATGCCGACTTAAGAGCAAGAAAACTGACCCTTCTTACTGTTTATCTTTTGAACCATTCCTGTGACACTAGTTATAGATTCCAATGCTTCACTTCAGGTTTTCTGTATCCCTCTGACCTTCTTTTTGACGATGACACACAGAAATTGAATCGGAATTAAAAACAAAAGGCTCAATGCCGACTTAAGTACAAGAAAACTGACTCTTCTTACTGTTTATGTTTGAACCATCCATGTGACACTAGTTGTAGATTCCGAAGCTTCACTTCAGGTTTACTGTATCCCTCTGACCTTCTTATTGACGATGAAACACAGAAATTGCATCGGAATTAAATAGAAAAGGCACAATGCCGACTTAAGTACAAGAAAACTGACTCTTCTTACTGTCTATGTTTTGAACCATTCCTGTTGCACTAGTTATTGATTCCGATGCTTCACTTCAGGTTTACTGTATCCCTCTGACCTTCTTATTGACGATGAAACACAGAAATTGCATCGGAATTATATACAAAAGGCACAATGCCGACTCTTGTACAAGAATACTGGCTCTTCTTACTGTCTATGTTTTGAACCTTTCCTGTGAGCCCTGTTTTAGATTCCGATGCTTCACTTCAGGTTTACTGTATCCCTTGGACTTTCTTATTGACGACGTAACACAGGAATTGCATCGGAATTAAATACAAAAGGCACAATGCCGACTTAAGTACAAGATAACTGACTCTTCTTGCTGTCAATGTTTGAACCATTCCAGTGACACTAGTTATAGATTCAGATGCTTCACTTCAGGTTTTCTGTATCCCTCGGACCTCCTTATTGACGATGAAACACAGAAATTGCATCGGAATTAAATACAAAAGGCACAATGCCGACTTAAGTACAAGAAAATTGACTCTTCTTACTGTCTATGTTTTGAACCATTCCTGTGACACTAGTTATAGATTCCGATGCTTCACTTCAGGTTTACTGTATCCCTCTGACCTCCTTATTGACGATGAAACACAAAAATTGCATCGGAATTAAATACAAAAGGCACAATGCCGACTTAAGTACAAGAAAACTGACTCTTCTTACTGTCTACGTTTTGAACCATTCCAGTGACACTAGTTATAGATTCCGATGCTTCACTTCAGATTTACTGTATCCCTGTGACCTTCTTATTGACGATGAAACACAGAAATTGCATCGGAATTAAATACAAAAGGCACAATGCCTACTTAAGTACAAGAAAATTGACTCTTCTTACTGTCTATGTTTTGAACCACTCCTGTGACAGTAGTTACAGATTCCGATGTTTCACTTCAGGTTTACTGTATCCCTCTGACCTTCTTATTGACGATGAAACACAGAAATTTCATCGGAATTAAATACAAAAGGCACAATGCCGACTCAAGTACAAGAAGACTGGCTCTTCTTACTGTCTATGCTTTAAACCATTCCTGTGACACAAGTTATAGATTCCGATGCTTCAATTCAGGTTTACTGTATCTCTCTGACCTTCTTATTGACGATGAAACACAAAAATTGAATCGGAATTAAATACAAATGGCACAATGCCGACTTGAGTACAAGAAAACTGACTCTTCTTACTGTCTATGTTTTGAACCATTCCTGTGACACTAGTTATAGATTCCGATGCTTCACTTCAGGTTTACTGTTCCCTCTAACCTTCTTATAGACGATGAAACACAGATATTGCATCTGCATTAAATACAAAAGGCACAATCCCGTCTTAAGTACAGGAAAACTGACTCTTCTGTCGGTCCATGTTTTGAATTATTCTTGTGACACTAGTTATAGATTCCGAAGCTTCACTTCAGGTTTACTGTATCCCTTGGACCTTCTTGTTGACGACGATACACTGAAATTGCATCGGAATTAAATACAAAAGGCACAATGCCGTCTTAAGTACAGGTAAACTGACTCTTCTTACTGTCTATGTTTTGAACCATTCTTGTGACACTAGTTATAGATTCCGATGCTTCACTTCAGGTTTACTGTATCCCTCTGACCTTCTTATTGACGATGAAACACAGAAATTGCATCGGAATTAAATGCAAAAGGCACAATGCCGTCATAAGTACAAGAAAACTTACTTTTCTTACTGTCTTTGTTTTGAACCATTCCTGTGACACTAGTTATAGATTCCGATGCTTCACTTCAAGCTTACTGTATTTCTTCACTTCAGGTTTACTGTATCCCTCTGACGTTCTTATTGACGATGAAACACAGAAATTGCATCGGAATTAAATAGAAAAGGCACAATGCCGACTTAAGTACAAGAAAACTGACTCTTCTTACTGTCTATGTTTTGAACCATTCCTGTGACAATAGTTATAGATTACGATGCTTCACTTCAGGTTTAGTGTATCCCTGTGACCCTCTTATTTACGATGAAACATAGAAATTGCATCGAAATTAAATACAAAAGGCACAATGCCGACTTAAGTACAAGAAAACTGACTCTTCTTACTGTCTATGATTTGAACCATTCCTGTGACACTAGTTATAGATTCCGATGCTTCACTTTAGGTTTACTGTATCCCTCTGACCTTCTTATTCACGATGAAACACAGAAATTGCGTCGGAATTAAATACAAAAGGCACAATGCCGACTCAAGTACAAGAAGACTGGCTCTTCTTACTGTCTATGTTTTGAACCTTTCCTGTGGGCCCGGTTTTAGATGTCGATGCTTCACTTCAGGTTTACTGTATCCGATGGACATTTCTATTGATGACGAAACAAAGAAATTGCATCGGAATTAAATACAAAAAGCACAATGCCGACTTAAGTACAAGAAAACTGACTCTTCTTACTGTCTATGATTGAACCATTCCTGTGACACTAGTTCATAGATTCCGATGCTTCACTTCAGGTTTACTGTATCCCTCTGGCCTCCTTATTGACGATGAAACACAGAAATTGCATCGGAATTAAATACAAAGGGCACAAAGCCGATTTAAGTGCAAGAAAACAGACTCTTCTTACTGTGTATGTTTTGAACCGTTCCTGTGACACTAGTTATAGGTTCCGATGCTTCACTCCAGGTTTACTGTATCCCTCTGACCTTCTTATTGACGATGAAACACAGAAATTGCATCGGAATTAAATAGAAAAGGCACAATGCCGACTTAAGTACAAGAAAACTGACTCTTCTTACTGTCTATGTTTTGAACCATTCCTGTTCCACTAGTTATTGATTCCGATGCTTCACTTCAGGTTTACTGTATCCCTCTGACCTTCTTATTGACGATGAAACACAGAAATTGCATCGGAATTAAATACAAAAGGCACAATGCCTACTTAAGTACAAGAAAACTGACTCTTCTTACTGTCTATGTTTTGAACCATTCCTGTGACAGTAGTTACAGATTCCGATGTTTCACTTCAGGTTTACTGGATCCCTCTGACCTTCTTATTGAAGATGAAACACAGAAATTGCATCGGAATTAAATACAAAAGGCACAATGCCGACTCAAGTACAAGAAGACTGGCTCTTCTTACTGTCTATGTTTTAAACCATTCCTGTGACACAAGTTATAGATTCCGATGCTTCAATTCAGGTTTACTGTATGTCTCTGACCTTCTTATTGACGATGAAACACAAAAATTGAATCGGAATTAAATACAAAAGGCACAATGCCGACTTAAGTACAAGAAAACTGACTCTTCTTACTGTCTATGTTTTGAACCATTCCTGTGACACTAGTTATAGATTCCGATGCTTCACTTCAGGTTTACTGTTCCCTCTAACCTTCTTATAGACGATGAAACACAGATATTGCATCAGCATTAAATACAAAAGGCACAATCCCGTCTTAAGTACAGGATAACTGACTCTTCTGTCCGTACATGTTTTGAATTATTCTTGTGACACTAGTTATAGATTCCGAAGCTTCACTTCAGGTTTACTGTATCCCTTGGACCTTCTTATTGACTACGATACACTGAAATTGCATCGGAATTAAATACAAAAGGCACAATGCCGTCTTAAGTACAGGAAAACTGACTCTTCTTACTGTCTATGTTTTGAACCATTCTTGTGACACTAGTTATTGATTCCGATGCTTCACTTCAAGCTTACTGTATTTCTCTGTCCTTCTTATTGACGATGAGACACAGAAATTGCATCGGAATGAAATGGAAAAGGCACAATGCCGACTTGAGTACAAGAAAACTGACACTTTCTACTGTCTATGTTTTGAACCATTCCTGTGACACTAGGCATGGATTCCGATGCTTCACTTAAGGTTTACTGTATCCCTCTGACCTTCTTATTGACAATGAAACACAGAAATTGCATCAGAATAAAATAGAAAAGGCACAATGCCGACTTAAGCACAAGAAAACTGACTCTTCTTACTGTCTATGTTTTGAACCATTCCTGTGACACTATTTATAGATTACGATGCTTCACCTCAGGTTTACTGTATCCCTGTGACCCTCTTATTGACGATGAAACACAGAAATTGCATCGGAATTAAATACCAAAGGCACAATGCCGACTTAAGTACAAGAAAACTGACTCTTCTTACTGTCAATGTTTTGAACCATTCCTGTGACACTAGTTATAGATTCCGATGCTTCACTTCAGGTTTACTGTATCCCTCTGACCTCCTTATTGACAATTAAACACAGAAATTGCATCGGAATTAAATACAAAAGGCACAATGCCGAAGTAAGTACAAGAAATCTGACAGTTCTTAGTGACTATGTTTTCAACCATTCCTGTGACACTAGTTATACATTCCGATGCTTCACTTCAGGTTTACTGTATCCCTCTGACCTTCTTATTGGCGATGAAACACAGTAATTGCATCGGAATTAAATACAAAAAGCTCAATGCAGACTTAAGTACAAGAAAACTGACACTTCTAACTGTTTATGTTTTGAACCATTCCTGTGACACTACCTATAGATTCAGATGCTTCACTTCAGGTTTACTGTATCCCTTTGACCGTCTTATTGACGATGAAACACAGAAATTGCACCGGAACTAAATACAAAAGGCACAATGCCGTCTTAAGTACAAGAAAACTGACTCTTCTTACTGTCTATGTTTTGAATCATTCCTGTGACACTAGTTATAGATTCCGATGCTTCACTTCAGGTTTACTGTATCCCTCTGACCTTCTTATTGACGATGAAACACAGAAATTGCATCGGAAATAAATGGAAAAGGCACTATGCCGACTTGAGTACACGAAAATTGACTCTTCTTACTGTCTATGTTTCGAACCATTCCTGTGACACTAGTTATAGATTCCGATGGTTCACTTCAGGTTTACTGTATCCCTCTGACCTCCTTATTGACGATGAAACACAAAAATTGCATCGGAATTAAATACAAAAGGCCCAATGCCGACATAAGTACAAGAAAACTTACTCTTCTTACTGTCTATGTTTTGAACCATTCCAGTGACACTAGTTATAGATTCCGATGCTTCACTTCAGGTTTACTGTTCCCTCTGACCTTCTTATTGACGTTGAAACACAGAAATTGCATCGGAATTAAATACAAATGGCACAATGCCGACTTAAGTACAAGAAGACCGACTCTTCTTACTGTCTAAGTTATGAACCATTCCTGTGACACTAGTTATAGATTCCGATTCTTCACTTCTGGTTTACCGAATGCCGCTGACCTTCTTATAGACGATGAAACACAGAAATTGCATCGGAATTAAATACAAAAGGCACAACGCCGACTCAAATAATAGAAGACTGGCTCTTCTTACTGTCTATGTTATGAACCTTTCCTGTGAGACCGGTTTTAGATTCCGATGCTTCACTTCAGGTTTACTGTATCCCGTGGACCTTCTTATTGACGACGAAACACAGAAATTGCATCGGAATAAATTGAAAAGGCACAATGCCGACTGAAGTACAAGAGAACTGACTCTTCTTACTGTCTATGTTTTGAACAATTCCAGTGACACTAGTTTTAGATTCCGATGCTTCACTTCAGGTTTACTGTATCCCTCTGACCTTCTTACTGACAATTAAACACAGAAATTGCATCGGAATTAAATACAAAAGGCACAATGCCGAATCAATTACAAGAGGACTGGCTCTTCTTACTGTCTATGTTTGAACCTCTCCTGTGAGACCGGCTTTAGATTCCGATGCTTCACTTTAGGTTTACTGTATCCCGTGGACTTCTTATTGACGACGAGAAGCAGAAATTGCATCGGAATTGAATGCAAAAGCCACAATGCCGACTTAAGTACAAGAAAACTGACACTTCTTACTGTCTATGTTTTGAACCTTTCCTGTGGCACTAGTTATGGATTCCGATGCTTCACTTCAGGTTTACTGTATACCTCTGACCTTCTTATTGACGATGAAACACAGAAATTGCATCGGAATTAAATGGAAAAGGCACAATGCCGACTTGAGTACAAGAAAATTGACTCTTCTTACTGTCTATAATTTGAACCAATCCTGTGACACTAGTTACAGATTCCGATGCTTCACTTCAGGTTTACTGTATCCCTCTGACCTTCTTAATGACGATGAAACACAGAAATTGCATCGGAATAATATACAAAAGGCCCAATGTCGACTCATGTACAAGAAGACTAACTCTTCTTACTGTCTATGCTTTGAACCTTTCCTGTGAGCCCGGTTTTAGATTCCGATGCTTGACTTTAGGTTTACTGTATCCCTTGGACATTCTAATTGACGACGTAACACAGAAATTGCATCGGAATTAAATACTAAAGGCACAATGCCGACCTATGTACAAGAAATCTGACTCTTCTTACTGTCTATGTTTGAACCATTCCTGTGTCACTAGTTATAGATTCCGATGCTTCACTTCAGGTTTACTGTTCCCTCTGACCTTCTTATTGACGATGAAACACAGAAATTGCATCGGAATTAAATACAAAAGGCACAATGCCGACGTAAGTACAAGAAGACTGACTCGTCTTACTGTCTATGATTGAACCATTCCTGTGACACTAGTTCATAGATTCCAATGCTTCACTTCAGGTTTACTGTATCCCTCTGGCCTCCTTATTGACGATGAAACACAGAAATTGCATCGGAATTAAATACAAAAGGCACAAAGCCAATTTAAGTGCAAGAAAACAGACTCTTCTTACTGTGTATGTTTTGAACCGTTCCTGTGACACTAGTTATAGGTTCCGATGCTTCACTCCAGGTTTACTGTATCCCTCTGACCTTCTTATTGACGATGAAACACAGAAATTGCATCGGAATTAAATAGAAAAGGCACAATGCCGACTTAAGTACAAGAAAACTGACTCTTTTTACTGTCTATGTTTTGAACCATTCCTGTTCCACTAGTTATTGATTCCGATGCTTCACTTCAGGTTTACTGTATCCCTCTGACCTTCTTATTGACGATGAAACACAGAAATTGCATCGGAATTAAATACAAAAGGCACAATGCCTACTTAAGTACAAGAAAACTGACTCTTCTTACTGTCTATGTTTTGAACCATTCCTGTGACAGTAGTTACAGATTCCGATGTTTCACTTCAGGTTTACTGGATCCCTCTGACCTTCTTATTGAAGATGAAACACAGAAATTGCATCGGAATTAAATACAAAAGGCACAATGCCGACTCAAGTACAAGAAGACTGGCTCTTCTTACTGTCTATGTTTTAAACCATTCCTGTGACACAAGTTATAGATTCCGATGCTTCAATTCAGGTTTACTGTATCTCTCTGACCTTCTTATTGACGATGAAACACAAAAATTGAATCGGAATTAAATACAAAAGGAACAATGCCGACTTAAGTACAAGAAAACTGACTCTTCTTACTGTCTATGTTTTGAACCATTCCTGTGACACTAGTTATAGATTCCGATGCTTCACTTCAGGTTTACTGTTCCCTCTAACCTTCTTATAGACGATGAAACACAGATATTGCATCAGCATTAAATACAAAAGGCACAATCCCGTCTTAAGTACAGGATAACTGACTCTTCTGTCCGTACATGTTTTGAATTATTCTTGTGACACTAGTTATAGATTCCGAAGCTTCACTTCAGGTTTACTGTATCCCTTGGACCTTCTTATTGACTACGATACACTGAAATTGCATCGGAATTAAATACAAAAGGCACAATGCCGTCTTAAGTACAGGAAAACTGACTCTTCTTACTGTCTATGTTTTGAACCATTCTTGTGACACTAGTTATAGATTCCGATGCTTCACTTCAAGCTTACTGTATTTCTCTGACCTTCTTATTGACGATGAGACACAGAAATTGCATCGGAATGAAATGGAAAAGGCACAATGCCGACTTGAGTACAAGAAAACTGACACTTTCTACTGTCTATGATTTGAACCATTCCTGTGACACTAGGCATGGATTCGGATGCTTCACTTAAGGTTTACTGTATCCCTCTGACCTTCTTATTGACAATGATACACAGAAATTGCATCAGAATAAAATAGAAAAGGCACAATGCCGACTTAAGTACAAGAAAACTGACTCTTCTTACTGTCTATGTTTTGAACCATTCCTGTGACACTATTTATAGATTACGATGCTTCACCTCAGGTTTACTGTATCCCTGTGACCCTCTTATTGACGATGAAACACAGAAATTGCATCGGAATTAAATACCAAAGGCACAATGCCGACTTAAGTACAAGAAAACTGACTCTTCTTACTGTCTATGTTTTGAACCATTCCTGTGACACTAGTTATAGATTCCGATGCTTCACTTTAGGTTTACTGTATCCCTCTGACCTTCTTATTGACGATGAAACACAGAAATTGCATCGGAATTAAATGGAAAAGGCACAATGCCGACTTGAGTACAAGAAAATTGCCTCTTCTTACTGTCTATGTTTTGAACCATTCCTGTGACACTAGTTACAGATTCCGATGCTTCACTTCAAGTTTACTGTATCCCTCTGACCTTCTTAATGACGATGAAACACAGAAATTGCATCGGAATAATATACAAAAGGCACAATGCCGACTCATGTACAAGAAGACTGGCTCTTCTTACTGTCTATGCTTTGAACCTTCCCTGTGAGCCCGGTTTTAGATTCCGATGCTTCACTTCAGGTTTACTGTATCCCTTGGACATTCTTATTGACGACGTAACATAGAAAGTGCATCGGAATTAAATACAAAAGGCACAACGCCGACTTATGTACAAGAAAACTGACTCTTCTTACTGTCTATGTTTTGAACCATTCCTGTGACACTAGTTATAGATTCCGATGCTTCACTTTAGGTTTACTGTATCCCTCTGACCTTCTTATTGACGATGAAACACAGAAATTGCATCGGAATTAAATGGAAAAGGCACAATGCCGACTTGAGTACAAGAAAATTGCCTCTTCTTACTGTCTATGTTTTGAACCATTCCTGTGACACTAGTTACAGATTCCGATGCTTCACTTCAAGTTTACTGTATCCCTCTGACCTTCTTAATGACGATGAAACACAGAAATTGCATCGGAATAATATACAAAAGGCACAATGCCGACTCATGTACAAGAAGACTGGCTCTTCTTACTGTCTATGCTTTGAACCTTCCCTGTGAGCCCGGTTTTAGATTCCGATGCTTCACTTCAGGTTTACTGTATCCCTTGGACATTCTTATTGACGACGTAACATAGAAAGTGCATCGGAATTAAATACAAAAGGCACAACGCCGACTTATGTACAAGAAAACTGACTCTTCTTACTGTCTATGTTTGAACCATTCCTGTGACACTAGTTATAGATTCAGATGCTTCACTTCAGGTTTACTGTATCCCTCTGACCTCCTTATTGACGATGAAACACAAAAATTGCATCGGAATTAAATACAAAAGGCACAATGCCGACTTAAGTACAAGAAAACTGACTCTTCTTACTGTCTATGTTTTGAACCATTCCAGTGACACTAGTTATAGTTTCCGATGCTTCACTTCAGGTTTACTGTATCCCTCTGACCTTCTTATTGACGATGAAACACAGAAATTGCATCGGAATTAAATACAAAACGGACAATGCCGACTTAAGTACAAGAAGACTGACTCTTCTTACTGTCTATGTTATGAACCATTCCTGTGACACTAGTTATAGATTCCGATTCTTTACTTCTGGTTTACCGAATGCCGCTGACCTTCTTATTGACGATGAAACACAGAAATTGCATCGGAACTAAATACAAAAGGCACAACGCCGACTCAAATACAAGAAGACTGGCTCTTCTTACTGGCTATGTTATGAACATTTCCAGTGAGACCGGTTTTAGATTCCGATGCTTCACTTCAGGTTTACTGTATCCCGTGGACCTTCTTATTGACGACGAAACACAGAAATTGCTTCGGAATTAAATAGAAAAGGCACAATGCCGACTAAAGAACAAGAAAACCGACTCTTCTTACTGTATATGATTTGAACCATTCCTTTGACACTAGTTATAGATTCCGATGCTTCACTTCAGGTTTACTGCATCCCTCTGACCTTCTTATTGACGATGAAACACAGAAATTGTATCGGAATTAAATACAAAAGGCACAATGCCGACTTAAGTACAAGAAAACTGACTCTTCTTACTGTCTATGTTTCGAACCATTCCTGTGACACTAGTTATAGATTCCGATGCTTCACTTCAGGTTTACTGTATCCCTCTGACCTTCTTATTGACAATGCAACACAGAAATTGCATCGGAATTAAATGCAAAAGGCACAATGCCGAAGTAAGTACAAGAAATCTGACAGTTCTTAGTGTCTATGTTTTCAACCATTCCTGTGACACTAGTTATACATTCCGATGCTTCACTTCAGGTTTACTGTATCCCTCTGACCTTCTTATTGGCGATGAAACACAGTAATTGCATCGGAATTAAATACAAAAAGCTCAATGCAGACTTAAGTAAAAGAAGACTGACACTTCTTACTGTTTATGTTTTGAACCATTCCTGTGACACTACCTATAGATTCAGATGCTTCACTTCAGGTATACTGTATCCCTTTGACAGTCTTATTGACGATGAAACACAGAAATTGCACCGGAACTAAATACAAAAGGTACAATGCCGTCTTAAGTACAAGAAAACTGACTCTTCTTACTGTCTATGTTTTGAATCATTCCTGTGACACTAGTTATAGATTCCGATGCTTCACTTCAGGTTTACTGTATTCCTCTGACCTTCTTATTGACGATGATACACAGAAATTGCATCGGAAATAAATGGAAAAGGCACTATGCCGACTTGAGTACAAGAAAATTGACTCTTCTTACTGTCTATGTTTTGAACCATTCCTGTGACACTAGTTACAGATTCCGATGCTTCACTTCAGGTTTACTGTATGCCTCTGACCTTCCTAATGACGATCAAACACAGAAATTGCATCGGAATAATATACAAAAGGCACAATGCCGACTCATGTACAAGAAGACGGGCTCTTCTTACTGTTTATGCTTTGAACCTTTCCTGTGAGCCCGGTTTTAGATTCCGATGCTTCACTTCAGGTTTACTGTTTCCCTTGGACATTCTTATTGACGACGTAACACAGAAATTGCATCGGAATTAAATACAAAAGGCACAATGCCGACTTATGTACAAGAAAACTGACTCTTCTTCCTGTCTATGTTTGAACCATTCCTGTGACACTAGTTATAGATTCCGATGGTTCACTTCAGGTTTACTGTATCCCTCTGACCTCCTTATTGACGATGAAACACAAAAATTGCGTCGGAATTAAATACAAAAGGCCCAATGCCGACATAAGTACAAGAAAACTTACTCTTCTTACTGTCTATGTTTTGAACCATTCCAGTGACACTAGTTATAGATTCCGATGCTTCACTTCAGGTTTACTGTTCCCTCTGACCTTCTTATTGACGTTGAAACACAGAAATTGCATCGGAATTAAATACAAATGGCACAATGCCGACTTAAGTACAAGAAGACCGACTCTTCTTACTGTCTAAGTTATGAACCATTCCTCTGACACTAGTTATAGATTCCGATTCTTCACTTCTGGTTTACCGAATGCCGCTGACCTTCTTATAGACGATGAAACACAGAAATTGCATCGGAATTAAATACAAAAGGCACAACGCCGACTCAAATAATAGAAGTCTGGCTCTTCTTACTGTCTATGTTATGAACCTTTCCTGTGAGACCGGTTTTAGATTCCGATGCTTCACTTCAGGTTTACTGTATCCCGTGGACCTTCTTATTGACGACGAAACACAGAAATTGCATCGGAATTAAATTGAAAAGGCACAATGCCGACTGAAGTACAAGAGAACTGACTCTTCTTACTGTCTATGTTTTGAACAATTCCAGTGACACTAGTTTTAGATTCCGATGCTTCACTTCAGGTTTACTGTATCCCTCTGACCTTCTTATTGACAATTAAACACAGAAATTGCATCGGAATTAAATACAAAAGGCACAATGCCGAATCAATTACAAGAGGACTGGCTCTTCTTACTGTCTATGTTTGAACCTCTCTTGTGAGACCGGCTTTAGATTCCGATGCTTCACTTTAGGTTTACTGTATCCCGTGGACTTCTTATTGACGACGAAAAGCAGAAATTGCATCGGAATTGAATGCAAAAGCCACAATGCCGACTTAAGTACAAGAAAACTGACACTTCTTACTGTCTATGTTTTGAACCATTCCTGTGACACTAGGTATGGATTCCGATGCTTCATTTCAGGTTTACTGTATCCCTCTGACGTTCTTATTGACGATGAAACACAGAAATTGCATCAAAATTAAATAGAAAAGGCACAATGCCGACTTAAGTACAAGAAAACTGACTCTTCTTACTGTCTATGTTTTGAACCATTCCTGTGACACTAGTTATAGATTACGATGCTTCACTTCAGGTTTACTGTATCCCGGTGACCTTCTTATTGACGATGAAACACAGAAATTGCATCGGAATTAAATAGAAAAGGCACAATGCCGACTTAAGTACAAGAAATCTGACAGTTCTTACTGTCTATGTTTTCAACCATTCCTGTGACACTAGTTATACATTCGGATGCTTCACTTCAGGTTTACTGTATCCCTCTGACCTTCTTATTGGCGATGAAACACAGTAATTGCATCGGAATTAAATACAAAAGGGTCAATGCAGACTTAAGTACAAGAAAACTGACTCTTCTTACTGTCTATGTTTTGAACCACTCCAGTGACACTAGTTATAGATTCCGATGCTTCACTTCAGGCTTACTGCACCCCCTGACCTTCTTATTGATGAAGAAAAACAGAAATTGCATCGGAATTAAATACAATAGGCACAATGCCGACTTAAGTACAAGAAAACCGACTCTTCTTACTGTATATGTTTTGAACCTTTCCTGTGGCACTAGTTATAGATTCCGATGCTTCACTTCAGGTTTACTGTTCCCTCTGACCTTCTTATTGACGATGAAACACAGAAATTGCATCGGAATAATATACAAAAGGCCCAATGTCGACTCATGTACAAGAAGACTAACTCTTCTTACTGTCTATGCTTTGAACCTTTCCTGTGAGCCCGGTTTTAGATTCCGATGCTTCACTTTAGGTTTACTGTATCCCTTGGAAATTCTAATTGACGACGTAACACAGAAATTGCATCGGAATTAAATACAAAAGGCACAATGCCGACCTATGTACAAGAAATCTGACTCTTCTTACTGTCTATGTTTGAACCATTCCTGTGTCACTAGTTATAGATTCCGATGCTTCACTTCAGGTTTACTGTTCCCTCTGACCTTCTTATTGACGATGAAACACAGAAATTGCATCGGAATTAAATACAAAAGGCACAATGCCGACGTAAGTACAAGAAGACTGACTCTTCTTACTGTCTATGTTATGAACCATTCCTGTGACACTAGTTATAGATTCCGATTCTTCACTTCTGGTTTACCGAATGCCGCTGACCTTCTTATTGACGATGAAACACAGAAATTGCATCGGAATTAAATACAAAAGGCACAATGCCGACGTAAGTACAAGAAGACTGACTCTTCTTACTGTCTATGTTATGAACCATTCCTGTGACACTAGTTATAGAATCCGATTCTTCACTTCTGGTTTACCGAATGCCGCTGACCTTCTTATTGACGATGAAACACAGAAATTGCATCGGAATTAAATACAAAAGGCACAACGCCGACTTAAGTACAAAAAACTGCCTCTTCTTGCTGTCTATGTTTGAACCATTCCAGTGACACTAGTTATAGATTCAGATGCTTCACTTCAGGGTTTCTGTATCCCTCGGACCTCCTTATTGACGATGAAACACAGACATTGCATCGGAATTAAATACAAAAGCACAATGCCGACTTAAGTACAAGAGAACTGACTCTCCTTACTGTCTATGTTTTGAACCATTCCTGTGACACTAGTTATAGATTCAGATGCTTCACTTCAGGTTTACTGTATCCCTCTGACCTCCTTATTGACGATGAAACACAAAAATTGCATCGGAATTAAATACAAAAGGCACAATGTCAACTTAAGTACAAGAAAACTGACTCTTCTTGCTGTCTATGTTTGAACCATTCCAGTGACACTAGTTACTGATTCCGATGCTTCACTTCAGGTTTACTGTATCCCTCTGACCTTCTTAATGACGATGAAACACAAAAATTGAATCAGAATAATATACAAAAGGCACAATGCCGACTCATTTACAAGAAGACTGGCTCTTCTTACTGTCTATGCTTTGAACCTTTCCTGTGAGCCCGGTTTTGGATTCCGATGCTTCACTTCAGGTTTACTGTATCCCTTGGACATTCTTATTGACGACGTAACACAGAAATTGCATCGGAATTAAATACAAAAAGCACAATGCCGACTTATGTACAAGAAAACTGACTCTTCTTACTGTCTAAGTTTGATCCATTCCTGTGACACTAGTTATAGATTCAGATGCTTCACTTCAGGTTTACTGTATCCCTCTGACTTCCTTATTGACGACGAAACACAAAAATTGCATCGGAATTAAATACAAAAGGCACAATGCCGACTTAAGTACAAGAAAACTGACTCTTCTTACTGTCTATGTTTTGAACCATTCCAGTGACACTAGTTATAGATTCCGATGCTTCACTTCAGGTTTACTGTATCCCGTGAACCTTCTTGTTGACGACGAAACACAGAAATTGCATCGGAATTATATAGAAAAGGCACAATGCCGACTAATGTACAAGAAAACCGACTCTCCTTACGGTGTATGTTTGGAACCATTCCTGTGACACTAGTTACAGATTTCGATGCTTCACTTCAGGGTTACTGTATCCCTCTGACCTTCTTATTGACGATGAAACACAGAAATTGTATCGGAAATAAATACAAAAGGCACAATGCCGACTTAAGTACAAGAAAACTGACTCTCCTTACTGTCTATGTTTTGAACCATTCCTGTGACACTAGTTATAGATTCCGATGCTTCACTTCAGGTTTACTGTATCCCTCTGACCTTCTTATTGACAATTAAACACAGAAATTGCACCGGAATAAAATACAAAAGTCACAATGCCGACTCAAGTACAAGAGGACTGGCTCTTCTTACTGTCTATGTTTTGAACCTCTCCTGTGAGACCGGTTTTAGATTCAGATGCTTCACTTCAGGTTTACTGTATCCCGTGGGCCTTCTTATTGACGACGAAAAGCAGAAATTGCATCGGAATTGAATACAAAAGGCACAATGCCGACTTAAGCACAAGAAAACTGACTCTTCTTACTGTCTATGTTTTGAACCATTCCTGTGACACTAGTTATAGATCCCGATGCTTCACTTTAGGTTTACTGTAACCCTCTGGCCTCCTTATTGACGATGAAACACAAAAATTGCATCGGAATTACATACAAAAGGCACAACGCCGACTCAAATACAAGAAGACTGGCTCTTCTTACTGTCTATGTTATGAACCTATCCTGTGAGAACGGTTTTCGATTTCGATGCTTCACTTCAAGTTTACTGTATCCGGTGGACCTTCTCATTGACAACCAAACGCAGAAATTGCATCGGAATTGAATACAAAAGGCACAATGCCGACTTAAGTACAAGAAATCTGACATTTCTTACTGTCTATGTTTTGAACCATTCCTGTGACACTAGTTATACATTCCGAAGCTTCACTTCAGGTTTACTGTATCCCTCTGACCTTCTTATTGACGATGACACACAGAAATTGAAACGGAATTAAGAACAAAATGCTCAATGCCGACTTAAGTACAAGAAAACTGACTCTTCTTACTGTTTATGTTTTGAACCATCCCTGTGACACTAGTTATTGATTCCGATGCTTCACTTCAGGTTTTCTGTATCCCTCGGACCTCCTTATTGACGATGAAACACAGAAATTGCATCGGAATTAAATACAAAAGGCACAATGCCGACTCTTGTACAAGAAGACTGGCTCTTCTTACTGTCTATGTTTTGAACCTTTCCTGTGAGCCCGGTTTTAGATTCCGATGCTTCACGTCTGGTTTACTGTATCCCTTGGACATTCTGATTGGCGACATAACACAGAAATTGCATCGGAATTAAATACAAAAGTCACAATGCCGACTTAAGTGCAAGAAAACGGACTCTTCTTGCTGTCTATGTTTGAACCATTCCAGTGACACTAGTTATAGATTCAGATGCTTCACATCAGGTTTTCTGTATCCCTCAGACCTAATTATTGACGATGAAACACAGAAATTGCATCGGAATTAAATACAAAAGGCACAATGCCGACTGAAGTACAAGAAGACTGTCTCTTCTTACTGTCTATGTTTTGAACCTTTCCTGTGAGACCGGTTTTAGATTCCGATGCTTCACTTCAGGTTTACGGTACCCTCTGACCTTCTTATTGACGATGAAACACAGAAAGTGCATCCGAATTAAACTCAAAAGGCACAATGCCGACTTAATTACAACAAAACGGACTCTTCTTACTGTCAATGTTTTGAACCATTCCTGTGACACTAGTAATAGATTCCGATGCTTCACTTCAGGTTTACTGTATCCCTCTGACCTTCTTATGGACGATGAATCACAGAAATTGCATCGGAATTATATACAAAAGGCACAATGCCGACTCAAGTACAAGAAGACTGGCTCTACTTACTATCTATGTTTTGAACCTGTCCTGTGAGAGAGGTTTTAGATTCCGTTGCTTCAATTCTGGTTTACTGTATACCATGGACCTTCTTATTGACGACGAAACACAGAAATTGCATCGGAATTAAATACAAAAGGCACAATACCGACTTAAGTACAAGAAAACTGAGTCTTCTTACTGTCTATGATTTTAACCGTTCCTGTGAAACTAGTTATAGATTCCGATGCTTCACTTCAGGTTTACTCTATCCCTCTGACTTTCTTATTGACAATTAGACACAGAAATTGCATCGGAATTAAATACAAAAGGCACAATGCCGACTCAAGTGCAAGAGGACTGGCTCTTCTTACAGTCAATGTTTTGAACCTTTCCTGTTAGACCGGGTTTAGATTCCGATGCTTCACTTCAGGTTTACTGTATCCCTTGAACCTTCTTATTGACGACGAAAAGCAGAAATTGCATCGGAATTGAAAACAAAAGGCACAATCCCGACTTAAGTACAAGAAAACTGACACTTTCTACTGTCTATGTTTTGAACCATTCCTGTGACACTAGGTATGGATTCCGATGCTTCACTTCAGGTTTACTGTATCCCTCCGACGTTCTTATTGACGATGAAACACAGAAATTGCATCGGAATTAAATAGAAAAGGCACAATGCCGACTTAAGTTCAAGAAAACTGACTCTTCTTACTGTCTATGTTTTGAACCATTCCTGTGACACTAGTTATAGATTACGATGCTTCACTTCAGGTTTACTGTATCCCTGTGACCCACTTAATGACGATGAAACACAGAAATTGCATCGGAATTAAATACAAAAGGCACAATGCCGACTTAAGCACAAGAAAACTGACTCTTCTTACTGTCTATGTTTTGAACCATTCCTGTGACACTAGTTATAGATCCCGATGCTTCACTTTAGGTTTACTGTAACCCTCTGACCTTCTTATTGACGATGAAACACAGAAATTGCATCGGAATTAAATACAAAAAGCACAATGCCGACTCAAGTACAAGAAGACTGGCTCTTCTTACTGTCTATGTTTTAAACCTTTCCTGTGAGCCCGGTTTTAGATTCCGATGCTTCACTTCAGGTTTACTGTATCCCATGGACATTTCTATTGATGATGAAACGAAGAAATTGCATCGGAATTAAATACAAAAGGCACAATGCCGACTTAATTACAAGAAAACTGACTCTTCTTACTGTCTATGTTTGAACCATTCCTTGTGAAACTAGTTAATAGATTCCGATGCTTCACTTCAGGTTTTTTGTATCCCTCTGGCCTCCTTATTGACGATGAAACACAAAAATTGCATCGGAATTAAATACAAAAGGCACAACGCCGACTCAAATACAAGAAGACTGGCTCTTCTTACTGTCTATGTTATGAACCTATCATGTGAGAACGGTTTTAGATTTCGATGCTTCACTTCAAGTTTACTGTATCCGGTGGACCTTCTCATTGACAACCAAACGCAGAAATTGCATCGGAATTAAATACAAAAGGCACAATGCCGACTTAAGTACAAGAAATCTGACATTTCTTACTGTCTATGTTTTGAACCATTCCTGTGACACTAGTTATACATTCCGAAGCTTCACTTCAGGTTTACTGTATCCCTCTGACCTTCTTATTGACGATGACACACAGAAACTGAAACGGAATTAAAAACAAAATGCTCAATGCCGACTTAAGTACAAGAAAACTGACTCTTCTTACTGTTTATGTTTTGAACCATCCCTGTGACACTAGTTATTGATTCCGATGCTTCACTTCAGGTTTACTGTATCCCACTGACTTTCTTATTGACGATGAAACACAGAAATTGCATCGGAATTAAATAGAAAAGGCACAATGCCGACTTAAGTACAAGAAAACTGACTCTCCTTACTGTCTATGTTTTGAACCATTCCTGTTGCACTAGTTGGTGATTCCGATGCTTCACTTCAAGTTTACTGTATCCCTCTGACCTTCTTATTGACGATGAAACACAGAAATTGCATCGGAATTAAATACAAAAGGCACAATGCCGACTCTTGTACAAGAAGACTGGCTCTTCTTACTGTCTATGTTTTGAACCTTTCCTGTGAGCCCGGTTTTAGATTCCGATGCTTCACGTCTGGTTTACTGTATCCCTTGGACATTCTTATTGACGACATAACACAGAAATTGCATCGGAATTAAATACAAAAGGCACAATGCCGACTTAAGTGCAAGAAAACGGACTCTTCTTGCTGTCTATGTTTGAACCATTCCAGTGACACTAGTTATAGATTCAGATGCTTCACATCAGGTTTTCTGTATCCCTCGGACCTCCTTATTGACGATGAAACACAGAAATTGCATCGGAATTAAATACAAAAGGCACAATGCCGACTCAAGTACAAGAAGACTGTCTCTTCTTACTGTCTATGTTTTGAACCTTTCCTGTGAGACCGGTTTTAGATTCCGATGCTTCACTTCAGGTTTACGGTACCCTCTGACCTTCTTATTGACGATGAAACACAGAAAGTGCATCCGAATTAAATCCAAAAGGCACAATGCCGACTTAATTACAACAAAACGGACTCTTCTTACTGTCTATGTTTTGAACCATTCCTGTGACACTAGTAATAGATTCCGATGCTTCACTTCAGGTTTACTGTATCCCTCTGACCTTCTTATGGACGATGAATCACAGAAATTGCATCGGAATTATATACAAAAGGCACAATGCCGACTCAAGTACAAAAAGACTGGCTCTACTTACTGTCTATGTTTTGAACCTGTCCTGTGAGAGAGGTTTTAGATTCCGTTGCTTCAATTCTGGTTTACTGTATACCATGGACCTTCTTATTGACGACGAAACACAGAAATTGCATCGGAATTAAATACAAAAGGCACAATACCGAATTAAGTACAAGAAAACTGAGTCTTCTTACTGTCTATGATTTTAACCGTTCCTGTGAAACTAGTTATAGATTCCGATGCTTCACTTCAGGTTTACTCTATCCCTCTGACTTTCTTATTGACAATTAGACACAGAAATTGCATCGGAATTAAATACAAAAGGCACAATGCCGACTCAAGTGCAAGAGGACTGGCTCTTCTTACAGTCTATGTTTTGAACCTTTCCTGTTAGACCGGGTTTAGATTCCGATGCTTCACTTCAGGTTTACTGTATCCCTTGAACCTTCTTATTGACGACGAAAAGCAGAAATTGCATCGGAATTGAAAACAAAAGGCACAATCCCGACTTAAGTACAAGAAAACTGACACTTACTACTGTCTATGTTTTGAACCATTCCTGTGACACTAGGCATGGATTCCGATGCTTCACTTCAAGTTTACTGTATCCCTCTGACCTTCTTACTGACAATGAAACACAGAAATTGGATCGGAATGAAATAGAAAAGGCACAATGCCGACTTAAGTACAAGAAAACTGACTCTTCTTACTATCTATGTTTTGAACCATTCCTGTGACACTATTTATAGATTACGATGCTTCACTTCAGGTTTACTGTATCCCTCTGACCTTCTTATTGACGATGAAACACAGAAATTGCATCGGAATTAAATACAAAAGGCACAATGCCGACTCTAGTGCAAGAAGACTGTCTCTTCTTACTGTCTATGCTTTGAACCTTTCCTGTGAGCCCGGTTTTAGATTCCGATGCTTCACTTCAGGTTTGCTGTATCCCATGGACATTTCTATTGATGACGAAACACAGAAATTGCATCGGAATGAAATACAAAAGGCACAATGCCGACTTAAGTACAAGAAAACTGACTCTTCGTACTGTCTATGTTTGAACCATTCCTGTGACACTAGTTAATAGATTCCGATGCTTCACTTCAGGTTTACTGTATCCCTCTGGCCTCCATATTGACGATGAAACACAGGAATTGCATCAGAATTAAATACAAAAGGCACAATGCCGACTTAAGTACAAGAAAACATACTCTTCTTACTGTGTATGTTTTGAACCGTTCCTGTGACACTAGTTATAGATTCCGATGCTTCTCTCCAGGTTTACTGTATCCCTCTGACCAACTTATTGACGATGAAACACAGAAATTGCATCGGAATTAAATAGAATAGGCACAATGCCGACTTAAGAGGAAGAAAACTGACTCTTCTTACTGTCTATTCCTGTGACACTAGTTATAGATTCCGATGCTTCACTTTACGTTTACTGTATCCCTCTGACCTTTTTATTGACGACTCACAGTAATTGAATCGGAATTAAAAACAAAAGGCTCAATGCCGACTTAAGTACAAGAAAACTGACTCTTCTCACAGTTTATGTTTTGAACCATCCCTGTGACACTAGTTATAGATTCCGATGCTTCACTTCAGGTTTACTGTATCTCTCCGACCTTCTTATTGACGATGAAACACAGGAATTGCATCGGAATTAAATAGAAAAGGCACAATGCCGACTTAAGTACAAGAAAACTGACTCTTCTTACTGTCTATGCTTTGAACCATTCCTGTTGCACTAGTTATCGATTCCGATGCTTCACTTCAGGTTTACTGTATCCCTCTGACGTCCTTATTGACGTTGAAACATTAAAATTGCATCGGAATTATATACAAAAGGCACAATATCGACTCTTGTACAAGAAGACTGGCTCTTCTTACTGTCTATGTTTTGAACCTTTCCTGTGAGCCCGGTTTTTGATTCCGATGCTTCACTTCAGGTTTACTGTATCCCTCGGACCTCCTTATTGACGATGAAACACAGAAATTGCGTCGGAATTAAATACAAAAGGCACAATGAAGACTTAAGTACAAGAGAACTGACTCTCCTTACTGTCTATGTTTTGAACCATTCCTGTGACACTAGATATAGATTCCGATGCTTCACTTCAGGTTTACTGTATCCCTCTGACCTTCTTATTGATGATGAAACACAGAAATTGCATCGGAATTAAATGGAAAAGGCTCAATGCTGACTTGAGTACAAGAAAATTGACTCTTCTTACTGTCTATGTTTTGAACCATTCCTGTGACACTAGTTACAGATTCCGATGCTTCACTTCAGGTTTACTGTATCCCTGTGACCTTCTTAATGACGATGAAACACAGAAATTGCACCGGAATAATATACAAAAGGCACAATGCCGACTCATGTACAAGAAGACTGGCTCTTCTTACTGTCTATGCTTTGAACCTTTCCTGTGAGCCCGGTTATAGATTCCGATGCTTTGCTTCAGGTTTACTGTATCCCTTGGACAGTCTTATTGACGACGTAACACAGAAATTGCATCGGAATTAATTACAAAAGGCACAATGCCGACTTATGTACAAGAAAACTGACTCATCTTACTGTCTATGTCTGAACCATTCCTGTGACACTAGTTATAGATTGAGATGCTTCACTTCAGGTTTACTGTATCCCTCTGACCTCCTTATTGACGATGAAACACAAAAATTAATCGGAATTACATACAAAAGGCACAATGCCAACTTAAGTACAAGAAAACTGACTCTTCTTGCTGTCTATGTTTGAACCATTCCAGTGACACGAGTTAATGATTCCGATGCTTCACTTCAGGTTTACTGTATCCCTCTGACCTTCTTAATGACGATGAAACACAAAAATTGAATCAGAATAATATACAAAAGGCACAATGCCGACCCATGTACAAGAAGACTGGCTCTTCTTACTGTCTATGCTTTGTACCTTTCCTGTGAGCCCGGTTTTAGATTCCGATGCTTCACTTCAGGTTTACTGTATCCCTTGGACATTCTTATTGACGACGTAACACAGAAATTGCATCGGAATTAAATACAAAAGGCACAATGCCGACTTATGTACAAGAAAACTGACTCTTCTTACTGTCTATGTTTGATCCATTCCTGATACACTAGTTATAGATTCAGATGCTTCACTTCAGGTTAACTCTATCCCTCTGACCTTCTTATTGACAATTAAACACAGAAATTGCATCGGAATAAAATACAAAAGGCACAATGCTGACTCAAGTACAAGAGGACTGGCTCTTCTTACTGTCTATGTTTTGACCCTCTCCTGTGAGACCGGTTTTAGATTCAGATGCTTGACTTCAGGTTTACTGTATCCCTTGGACATTCTTATTGACGACGTAACACAAAAATTGCATCGGAATTAAATACAAAAGGCACAATGCCGACTTAAGTACAAGAAAACTGACTCTTCTTACTGTCTATGTTTTGAACCATTCCAGTGACACTAGTTATAGATTCCGATGCTTCACTTCAGGTTTACTGTATCCCGTGGACCTTCTTATTGACGACGAAACACAGAAATTGCATCGGAATTAAATAGAAAATGCACAATGCAGACTAATGTACAAGAAAACCGACTCTCCTTACGGTGTATGTTTTGAACCATTCCTGTGACACTACTTTCAGATTTCGATGCTTCACTTCAGGTTTACTGTATCCCTCTGACCTTCTAATTGACGATGAAACACAGAAATTGTATCGGAATTAAATACAAAAGGCACAATGCCGACTTAAGTACAAGAAAACTGACTCTCCTTACTGTCTATGTTTTGATCCATTCCTGTGACACTAGTTATAGATTCCGATGCTTCACTTCAGGTTTACTGTATCCCTCTGACCTTCTTATTGACAATTAATTACAGAAATTGCATCGGAATAAAATACAAAAGGCACAATGCTGACTCAAGTACAAGAGGACTGGCTCTTCTTACTGTCTATGTTTTTGACCCTCTCCTGTGAGACCGGTTTTAGATTCAGATGCTTCACTTCAGGTTTACTGTATCCCGTGGGCCTTTATATTGTCGACGAAAAGCAGAAATTGCATCGGAATTGAATACAAAAGGCACAATGCCGACTTAAGTACAAGAAAACTGACACTTCTTACTGTCTATGCTTTGAACCTATCCTGTGACACTAGGTATGGGAATCCGATGCTTCACTTCAGGTTTACTGTATCCCTCTGGACGTTCTTATTGACGATGAAACACAGAAATTGCATCGGAATTAAATAGAAAAGGCACAATGCCGACTTAAGTACAAGAAAACTGACCTCTTCTTACTGTCTATGTTTTGAACCATTCCTGTGACACTAGTTATAGATTACGATGCCTCACTTCAATTTTACTGTATCCCTGTGACCCACTTATTGACGATGGAAACACAGAAATTGCATCGGAATTAAATACAAAAGGCACAATGGCCGACTTAAGTACAAGAAAACTGACTCTTCTTACTGTCTATGTTTGAACCATTCCTGTGACACTAGTTATAGATCCCGATGATTCACTTTACGTTTACTGTAACCCCTCCGACCTTCTTATTGACGATGAAACACAGAAATTGCATCGGAATTAAATACAAAAAGCACAATGCCGACTCAAGTACAAGAAGACTGGCTCTTCTTACTGTCTATGTTATAAACCTTTCCTGTGAGCCCGAATTTTAGATTCCGGTGATTCACTTCAGGTTTTACTGTATCCATGTACATTTCTTTTGATGACGAAACGAAGAAATTGCATCGGAATTAAATACAAAAAGGCACAATGCCGACTTAATTACAAGAAAACTGACTCTTCTTACAGTCTATGTTTGAACCATCCTTGTGAACTAGTTAATAGATTCCGATGCTTCACTTCAGGTTTACTGTATCCCTCTGGCCTCCTTATTGACGATGAAACACAAAAATTGCATCGGAATTAAAATACAAAAGGCACAACGCCGACTCAAATACAAGAAGACTGGCTCTTCTTACTGTC
Source organism: Schistocerca piceifrons (assembly GCF_021461385.2). NCBI lineage: Eukaryota > Metazoa > Arthropoda > Insecta > Orthoptera > Acrididae > Schistocerca > Schistocerca piceifrons. The sequence continues at coordinate 127,281 of NW_025727338.1, read as the reverse complement.
TATGTTATGAACCTTTCCTGTGAGAACGGTTTTAGATTCCGATGCTTCACTTCAAGTTTACTGTATCCGGTGGACCTTCTCATTGACAACCAAACGCAGAAATTGCATCGGAATTGAATACAAAAGGCACAATGCCGACTTAAGTACAAGAAATCTGACATTTCTTACTGTCTATGTTTTGAACCATTCCTGTGACACTAGTTAAACATTCCGAAGCTTCACTTCAGGTTTACTGTATCCCTCTGACCTTCGTATGACGATGACACACAGAAATTGAATCGGAATAAAAACAAAATGCTCAATGCCGACTTAAGTACAAGAAAACTTACTCTTCTTACTGTTTTATGTTTTGAACCAACCCTGTGACACTAGTTATTGATTCCGATGCTTCACTTCAGGTTTACTGTATCCCACTGACTTTCTTATTGACGATGAAACACAGAAATTGCATCGGAATTAAATAGAAAAAGCACATTGCCGACGTAAGTACAACGAAAACTGACTCTTCTTACTGTCTATGTTGTGAACCATTCCTGTTGCACTAGTTATTGATTCCGATGCTTCACGTCAGGTTTACTGTATCCCTCTGAGCTTCTTATTGACGATGAAACACAGAAATTGCATCGGAATTAAATACAAAAAAGCACAATGCCGACTCAAGTACAAGAAGACTGGCTTCTCTTACTGTCTATGTTTTGAACCATTCCTGTGACACTAGTTATGGATTCCGATGTTTCACTTCAGGTTTACTGTATCCCTCTGACCTTCTTATAGACGATGAAACACAGAAAATTGCATCGAATTATATACAAAACGCACAATGCCGACTTAAGTACAAGGAAGGACTGACTCTTCTTACTGTCTACGTTTATGAACCAATTCCTGTGACACTAGTTATAGATTCCGATGATTCACTTCAGGTTTACTGTATCCCCTTGGACCTTCTTATTGACAGTGAAATACAGAAATTGCATCATAATTAAATGCAAAAGGCACAATGCAGACTTAAGTACAAGAAAACTGGCTCTTCTTACTGTCTATGCTTTGAACCTATCCTGTGAGACCGGTTTTAGATTCCGAAGCTTCACTTCAGGTTTACTGTATCCCGTGGACCTTCATATTGACGACGAAAAGCAGAAATTGCATCGGAATTGAATACAAAAGGCACAATGCCGACTTCAGTACAAGAAAACCTGACACTTCTTACAGTCTATGTTTTGAACCATTCCTGTGACACTAGGTATGGATTCTGATGCATCACTTCAGGTTTTACTGTATCCCTCTGACGTTCTTGTTGACGATGAAACACAGAAATTGCATCGGAATTAAATAGAAAATGCACAATGCCGACTTAAGTACAAGAAAACTGACTCTTCTTTCTGTCTATGTTTTGAACCATTCCTGTGACACTAGTTATAGATTCCGATGCTTCACTTTAGGTTTACTGTATCCCTGTGACCCCACTTATTGACGATGAAACACAGAAATTGCATCGGAATTAAATAAAGATGCACAATGCCGACTTAAGTACAAGAAAACTGACTCTCCTTACTGTCTATCTTTTGAACCATTCCTGTGACACTAGTTATAGATTCCGATGCTTCACTTCAGGGTTACTGTATCCCTCTCACCTTCTTATTGACGATTAAACACGGCAATTGCATCGGAATTAAATAGAAAAAAGCATAATGCCGACTTAAGAGCAAGAAAACTGACTCTTCTTACTGTCTATCTTTTGAACCATTCCTGTGACACTAGTTATAGATTCCGATGCTTCACTTCAGGTTTACTGTATTCCTCGGACCTTCTTATTGACGATGAAACACAGAATTGCATCGGAATTAAATACAAAAGGCACAATACCGACTTAAGTACAAGAAAACTAACACTTCTTACTGACTATGTATGAACCATTCCTGTGACACTAGTATAAGATTCCGATGCTTCACTTCAGGTTTACTGTATCCCTGTGACCTTCTTATTGACGATGAAACACAGAAATTGCATCGGGATGAAATACAAAAGGCACAATGCAGACTTAAGTACAAGAAGACTGACTCTTCATACTGTCTATGTTATGAACCATTCCTGTGACACTAGTTATAGATTCCGATTCTTCACTTCTGGTTTACTGAAAGCCGCTGATCCCTTCATATTGACGATGAAACACAGAAATTGCATCGGAACTAAATACAAAAGGCACAATGCCGACTAAAGTACAAGAAAACCGACACTATTTACTGTATATGTTTTGAACCATTCCTGTGACACTAGTTGTAGAATCCGATGCTTCACTTCAGGTTTACTGTATCCCTCTGACCTTCTTAATGACGATGAAACACAGAAATTGCACCGGAATAATATACAAAAGGCACAATGCCGACTCATGTACAAGAAGACTGGCTCTTCTTACTGTCTATGCTTTGAACCTTTCCTGTGAGCCCGGTTTTAGATTCCGATGCTTTGCTTCAGGTTTACTGTATCCCTTGGACAGTCTTATTGACGACGTGACACAGAAATTGCATCGGAATTAATTACAAAAGGCACAATGCCGACTTATGTACAAGAAAACTGACTCTTCTTACTGTCTATGTCTGAACCATTCCTGTGACACTAGTTATAGATTGAGATGCTTCACTTCAGGTTTACTGTATCCCTCTGACCTCCTTATTGACGATGAAACACAAAAATTAATCGGAATTACATACAAAAGGCACAATGCCAACTTAAGTACAAGAAAACTGACTCTTCTTGCTGTCTATGTTTGAACCATTCCAGTGACACGAGTTACTGATTCCGATGCTTCACTTCAGGTTTACTATATCCCTCTGACCTTCTTAATGACGATGAAACACAAAAATTGAATCAGAATAATATACAAAAGGCACAATGCCGACTCATGTACAAGAAGACTGGCTCTTCTTACTGTCTATGCTTTGAACCCTTCCTGTGAGCCCGGTTTTAGATTCCGATGCTTCACTTCAGGTTTACTGTATCCCTTGGACATTCTTATTGACGACGTAACACAGAAATTGCATCGGAATTAAATACAAAAGGCACAATGCCGACTTATGTACAAGAAAACTGACTCTTCTTACTGTCTATGTTTGATCCATTCCTGATACACTAGTTATAGATTCAGATGCTTCACTTCAGGTTTACTGTATCCCTCTGACCTTCTTATTGACAATTAAACACAGAAATTGCATCGGAATAAAATACAAAAGGCACAATGCCGACTTAAGTACAAGAAAACTGACTCTTCTTACTGTCTATGTTTTGAACCATTCCTGTGACACTAGTTATAGATTACGATGCTTCACTTCAATTTTACTGTATCCCTGTGACCCACTTATTGACGATGAAACACAGAAATTGCATCGGAATTAAATACAAAAGGCACAATGCCGACTTAAGTACAAGAAAACTGACTCTTCTTACTGTCTATGTTTGAACCATTCCTGTGACACTAGTTATAGATCCCGATGATTCACTTTACGTTTACTGTAACCCTCCGACCTTCTTATTGACGATGAAACACAGAAATTGCATCGGAATTAAATACAAAAAGCACAATGCCGACTCAAGTACAAGAAGACTGGCTCTTCTTACTGTCTATGTTATAAACCTTTCCTGTGAGCCCGAATTTTAGATTCCGGTGATTCACTTCAGGTTTACTGCATCCCATGTACATTTCTATTGATGACGAAACGAAGAAATTGCATCGGAATTAAATACAAAAGGCACAATGCCGACTTAATTACAAGAAAACTGACTCTTCTTACAGTCTATGTTTGAACCATTCCTTGTGACACTAGTTAATAGATTCCGATGCTTCACTTCAGGTTTACTGTATCCCTCTGGCCTCCTTATTGACGATGAAACACAAAAATTGCATCGGAATTAAATACAAAAGGCACAACGCCAACTCAAATACAAGAAGACTGGCTCTTCTTACTGTCTATGTTATGAACCTTTCCTGTGAGAACGGTTTTAGATTCGATGCTTCACTTCAAGTTTACTGTATCCGGTGGACCTTCTCATTGACAACCAAACGCAGAAATTGCATCGGAATTTGAATACAAAAGGCACAATGCCGACTTAAGTACAAGTAATCTGACATTTCTTACTGTCTATGTTTTTGAACCATTCCTGTGACGCTAGTTAAACATTCCGAAGCTTCCCTTCAGGTTTACTGTATCCCTCTGACCTTCTTATTGACAATGACACACAGAAATTGAATCGGAATTAAAAACAAAATGCTCAATGCCGACTTAAGTACAAGAAAACTTACTCTTCTTACTGTTTATGTTTTGAACCAACCCTGTGACACTAGTTATTGATTCCGATGCTTCACTTCAGGTTTACTGTATCCCACTGACTTTTCTTATTGACGATGAAACACAGAAATTGCATCGGAATTAAATAGAAAAAGCACAATGCCGACGTAAGTACAAGAGAACTGACTCTTCTTACTGTCTATGTTGTGAACCATCCTGTTGCACTAGTTATTGATTCCGATGCTTCACGTCAGGTTTACTGTATCCCTCTGAGCTTCTTATTGACGATGAAACACAGAAATTGCATCGGAATTAAATACAAAAGGCACAATGCGACTCTTGTACAAGAAGACTGGCTCTACTTACTGTCTATGTTTTGAACCTTTCCTGTGAGCCCGGTTTTAGATTCCGATGCTTCACGTCCTGGTTTACTGTATCCCTTGGACATTCTTATTGACGACATAACACAGAAATTGAATCGGAATTAAATACAAAAGGCACAATGCCGACTTAAGTACAAGAAAACGGACTCTTCTTGCTGTCTATGTTTGAAACATTCCAGTGACACTAGTTATAGATTCAGATGCTTCACATCAGGTTTTCTGTATCCCTCGGACCTCCTTATTGACGATGAAACACAGAAATTGCATCGGAATTAAATACAAAAAGCACAATGCCGACTCAAGTACAAGAAGACTGGCTTCGCTTACAGTCTATGTTTTGAACCATTCCTGTGACACTAGTTATGGATTCCGATGTTTCACTTCAGGTTTACTGTATCCCTCTGACCTTCTTATAGACGATGAAACACAGAAATTGCATCGGAATTATATACAAAACGCACAATGCCGACTTAAGTACAAGAAGACTGACTCTTCTTACTGTCTACGTTATGAACCATTCCTGTGACACTAGTTATAGATTCCGATGATTCACTTCAGGTTTACTGTATCCCTTGGACCTTCTTATTGACAGTGAAATACAGAAATTGCATCATAATTAAATGCAAAAGGCACAATGCAGACTTAAGTACAAGAAAACTGGCTCTTCTTACTGTCTATGCTTTGAACCTTTCCTGTGAGACCGGTTTTAGATTCCGAAGCTTCACTTCAGGTTTACTGTATCCCGTGGACCTTCATATTGACGACGAAAAGCAGAAATTGCATCGGAATTGAATACAAAAGGCACAATGCCGACTTAAGTACAAGAAAACTGACACTTCTTACAGTCTATGTTTTGAACCATTCCTGTGACACTAGGTATGGATTCTGATGCATCACTTCAGGTTTACTGTATCCCTCTGACGTTCTTGTTGACGATGAAACACAGAAATTGCATCGGAATTAAATAGAAAATGCACAATGCCGACTTAAGTACAAGAAAACTGACTCTTCTTTCTGTCTATGTTTTGAACCATTCCTGTGACACTAGTTATAGATTCCGATGCTTCACTTTAGGTTTACTGTATCCCTGTGACCCTCTTATTGACGATGAAACACAGAAATTGCATCGGAATTAAATAAAAGATGTACAATGCCGACTTAAGTACAAGAAAACTGACTCTCCTTACTGTCTATCTTTTGAACCATTCCTGTGACACTAGTTATAGATTCCGATGCTTCACTTTAGGTTTACTGTATCCCTCTCACCTTCTTATTGACGATTAAAGACGGCAATTGCATCGGAATTAAATAGAAAAAGCATAATGCCGACTTAAGAGCAAGAAAACTGACTCTTCTTACTGTCTATCTTTTGAACCATTCCTGTGACACTAGTTATAGATTCCGATGCTTCACTTCAGGTTTACTGTATTCCTCGGACCTTCTTATTGACGATGAAACACAGAAATTGCATCGGAATTAAATACAAAAGGCACGATACCGACTTAAGTACAAGAAAACTAACACTTCTTACTGACTATGTATGAACCATTCCTGTGACACTAGTAAAAGATTCCGATGCTTCACTTCAGGTTTACTGTATCCCTGTGACCTTCTTATTGACGATGAAACACAGAAATTGCATCGGGATGAAATACAAAAGGCACAATGCTGACTTAAGTACAAGAAGACTGACTCTTCATACTGTCTATGTTATGAACCATTCCTGTGACAGTAGTTATAGATTCCGATTCTTCACTTCTGGTTTACTGAATGCCGCTGATCCCTTCATATTGACGATGAAACACAGAAATTGCATCGGAACTAAATACAAAAGGCACAATGCCGACTAAAGTACAAGAAAACCGACACTATTTACTGTATATGTTTTGAACCATTCCTGTGACACTAGTTGTAGAATCCGATGCTTCACTTCAGGTTTACTGTATCCCTCTGACCTTCTTAATGACGATGAAACACAGAAATTGTATCGGAATTAAATACAAATGGCACAATGCCGACTTAAGTACAAGAAAACTGACTCTTCTTACTGACTATGTTTTGAACCATTCCTGTGGCACTAGTTATAGATTCCGATGGTTCACTTCAGGTTTACTGTATCCCTCTGATCTTCTTAGTGACGATGAAACACAGAAATTGCATCGGAATGAAATACTAAAGGCACAGTGCCGACTTAAGTACAAGAAGACTGATTCTTCTTACAGTCTATGTTTTGAACCATTCCTGTGACACTAGTTATAGATTCCGATGCTTCACTTCAGTTTTACTGTATCCCTCCGACCTTCGTATTGACGATGAAACACAGAAATTGCATCGGAATTAAATACAAAAGGCACAATGCCGACTCAAGTACACGAAGACTGGCTCTTCTTACTGTCTATGTTTTGAACCTTTCCTGTGAGACCGGTTTTAGATTCCGATGCTTCACTTCAAGTTTACTGAATCCGGTGGACCTTCTCATTGACAACCACACGCAGAAATTGCATCGGAATTGAATGCAAAAGGCACAATGCCGACTTAAGTACAAGAAATCTGACATTTCTTACTGTCTATGTTTTGAACCATTCCTGTGACACTAGTTATACATTCCGAAGCTTCACTTCAGGTTTACTGTATCCCTCTGACCTTCTTATTGACGATGACACACAGAAATTGATCGGAATTAAAAACAAAAGGCTCAATGCCGACTTAAGTACAAGAAAACTGACTCTTCTTACTGTTTATGTTTTGAACCATCCCTGTGACACTAGTTATAGATTCCGAAGCTTCACTTCAGGTTTACTGTATCCCTCTGACCTTCGTATTGACGATGAAACACAGAAATTGCATCGGAATTAAATAGAAAAGGCACAATGCCGACTTAAGTAAAAGAAAACTGACTCTTCTTACTGTCTATGTTTTGAACCATTCCTGTTGCACTAGTCATTGCTTCCGATGCTTCACTTCAAGTTTACTGTATCCCTCTGACCTTCTTATTGACGATGAAACACAGAAATTGCATCGTAATTATATACAAAAGGCACAATGCCGACTAGTGTACAAGAAGACTGGCTCTTCTTACTGTCTATGTTTGAACCTTTCCAGTGAGCCCGGTTTTAGATTCCGATGCTTCACTTCAGGTCTACTGTATCCCTTGGACTTTCTTATTGACGACGTAACACAGAAATTGCATCGGAATTAAATACAAAAGGCACAATACCGACTTAAGTACAAGAAAACTGACTCTTCTTGCTGTCTATGTTTGAACCATTCCAGTGACACTAGTTATAGATTCAGATGCTTCACTTCAGGTTTTCTGTATCCCTCGGACCTCCCTATTGACGATGAAACACAGAAATGGCATCGGAATTAAATACAAAAGGCACAATGCCGAATTAAGTACAAGAAAACTGACTCTTCTTACTGTCTATGCTTTGAACCATTCCTGTGATACTAGTTATAGATTCCGATGCTTCACTTCAAGTTTACTGCATCCCTCTGACCTTCTTATTGACGATAAAACACAGTAATTGCATCGGAATTAAATACAAAAGGCACAATGCCGACTCAAGTACAAGAAGACTGTCTCCTCTTACTGTCTATGTTTTGAACCTTTCCTGTGAGACCGGTTTTAGATTCCGATGCTTCACTTCAGGTTTACTGTACCCTCTGACCTTCTTGATGACGATGAAACACAGAAAATGCATCGGAATTAAACTCAAAAGGCACGATGCCGACTTAATTACAACAAAACGGACTCTTCTTACTGTCTATGTTTTGAACCATTCCTGTGACACTAGTTATAGATTCCGATGCTTCACTTCAGGTTTACTGTATCCCTCTGACCTTCTTATGGACGATGAAACACAGAAATTTGCATCGGAATTAAATACAAAATGCACAATGCCGACTCAAGTACAAGTAGACTGGCTCTTCTTACAGTCTATGTTTTGAACCTTTCCTGTGAGAGAGGTCTTACATTCCGTTGCTTCACTTCCGGTTTACTGTATGCCATGGACCTTCTTATTGACGACGAAACACAGAAATTGCATCGGAATTAAATAGAAAAGGCACAATGCCGACTCAAATACAAGAGGAATCGTCTCTTCTTACTGTCTATGTTTTGAACCTTTCCTGTGAGACCGGGCTTAGATTCCGAAGCTTCACTTCAGGTTTACTGTATCCCGTGAAATTTCTTATTGACGACGAAAAGCAGAAATTGCATCGGAATTGAATACAAAAGGCACAATGCCGACTTAAGTACAAGAAAACTGACACTTCTTACTCTCTATGTTATGAACCATTCCTGTGACACTAGGTATGGATTCCGACGCTTCACTTCAGGTTTACTGTATCCCTCTGACGTTCTTATTGATAATGAAACACAGAAATTGCATCGGAATAAAATAGAAAAGGCACAATGCCTACTTAAGTACAAGAAATCCGACTCTTCTTACAGTATATGTTTTGAACCATTCCTGTGACACTAGTTATAGATTCCGATGCTTCACTTCAGGTTTACTGTATCCCTCTGACATTCTTATTGACAATTAAACACAGAAATTGCTTCGGAATTAAATACAAAAGGCACAATGCCGACTCAAGTACAAGAGGACTGGCTCTTCTTACTGTCTATGTTTTGAACCTCTCTTGTGAGACCGGTTTTAGATTCCGATGCTTCACTTCAGGTTTACTGTATCCCGTGGACCTACTTATTGTCGACGAAAAGCAGAAATTGCATCAGAATTGAATACAAAAGGCACAATGCCCACTTAAGTACAAGAAAACTGACACTTCTTACTGTCTATGTTTTGAACCATTCCTGTGACACTAGTTATAGATTCCGATGCTTCACTTTAGGTTTACTGTATCCCTCTGATCTTCTTATTGACGACGAAACACAGCAATTGCATTGGAATTAAATAGAAAAGGCACAATACCGACTCAAGTACAAGAAGACTGGCTCTTCTTACTGTCTATGATTTGAACCTTTCCTGTGAGCCCGGTTTTAGATTCCGATGTTTCACTTCAGGTTTACTGTATCCCATGGACATTTCTATTGATGACGAAACAAAGAAATTGCATCGGAATTAAATACAAAATATACAATGCCGACTTAAGTACAAGAAAACTGACTCTTCTTACTGTCTATGTTTTAACCATTCCTGTGACACTAGTTAATAGATTCCGATGCTTCACTTCAGGTTTACTGTATCCCTTTGGCCTCCTTATTGACGATGAAACACAGAAATTGCATCGGAATTAAATACAAATAGCACAAAGCCGACTTAAGTACAAGAAATCAGACTCTTCTTACTGTGTATGCTTTGAACTGTTCCTGTGACACTAGTTATAGATTCCGATGCTTCACTTCAGGTTTACTGTATCCCGTGGACCTTCTTATTGTCGACGAAAAGCAGAAATTGCATCAGAATTGAATACAAAAGGCACAATGCCGACTTAAGTACAAGAAAACTGAAACTTCTTACTGTCTATGTTTTGAACCATTCCTGCGACACTAGGTATCGATTCTGATGCTTCACTTCAGGTTTACTGTATCCCTCTGACGTTCTTATTGGCGACGTAACACCGAAATTGCATCGGAATTAAATAGAAAAGGCACAATGCCGACTTAAGTACAAGAAAACTGACTCTTCTTACTGTCTATGTTTTGAACCATTCCTGTGACACTAGTTATAGATTACGATACTTCACTTCAGGTTTACTGTATCCCTGTGACCCTCTTATTGACGATGAAACACAGATATTGCATCGGAATTAAATACAAAAGACACAATGCCGACTTAAGTACAAGAAAACAGACTCTTCTTACTGTCTATGTTTTGAACCATTCCTGTGACACTAGTTAATAGATTCCGATGCTTCACTTCAGGATTACTGTATCCCTTTGGCCTTCTTATTGACGATGAAACACAGAAATTGCATCGGAATGAAATAGAATAGGCACAATGCCGACTTAAGAGCAAGAAAACTGACTCTTCTTACTGTCTATATTTTGAACCATTCCTGCGACACTAGTAATAGATTCCGATGCTTCACTTCAGGTTTACCGTATCCCTCGGACCTTCTTATTGACGATGAAACACAGAAATTGCATCGGAATTATATACAAAGGGCACAATACCGACTTAAGTACAAGAAAACTAACACTTCTTACTGTCTATGTTTTGAACCATTCCTGTGACACTAGTAATAGATTCGGTTGCTTCACTTCAGGTTTACTGTATCCCTGTGACCTTCTTATTGACGATGAAACACAGAAATTGCATCGGAATTATATACAGTAGGCACACTGCCGACTTAAGTACAAGAAAACTGACTCTTCTTACTGTCTATGCTTTAACCATTCCTGTGACACTAGTTATAGATTCCGATGCTTCACATTAGCTTTGCTGTATCCCTCTGACCTTCTTATTGACGATGAAACACAGAAATTGCATCGGGATGAAATACAAAAGGCACAATGCCGACTTAAGTACAAGAAGACTGACTCTTCATACTGTCCATGTTATGAACCATTCCTGTGACACTAGCAATAGATTCCGATTCTTCACTTCTGGTTTACTGAATGCCGCTGATCCCTTCATATTGACGATGAAACACAGAAATTGCATCGGAATTAAATACAAAAGGCACAACGCCGACTCAAATACAAGAAGACTGGCTCTTCTTACTGTCTATGTTTTGAACCTTTCCTGTGAGCCCGGTTTTAGATTCCGATGCTTCACTTCAGGTCTACTGTATCCCTTGGACTTTCTTATTCACGACGTAACACAGAAATTGCATCGGAATTAAATACAAAAGGCACAATGCCGACTCGTGTACAAGAAGACTGGCTCTTCTTACAGTCTATGTTTTGAACCTTTCCTGTGAGCCCGGCTTTAGATTCCGATGCTTCACTTCAGGTCTACTCTATCACTTGGACTTTCTTATTGACGATGTAACACAGAAATTTCATCGGAATTAAATACAAAAGGCACAATGCCGACTGAAGTACAAGAAAACTGACTCTTTTTGCTGTCTATGGTTGAACCATTCCAGTGACACTAGTTATAGATTCAGATGCTTCACTTCAGGTTTTCTGTATCCCTCGGACCTCCAAATTGACGATGAAACACAGAAATGGCATCGGAATTAAATACAAAAGGCACAATGCCGAATTAAGTACAAGAAAACTGACTCTTCTTACTGTCTATGCTTTGAACCATACCTGTGATACTAGTTATAGATTCCGATGCTTCACTTCAGGTTTACTGTATCCCTCTGACCTTGTTATTGACGATAAAACACAGTAATTGCATCGGAATTAAATACAAAAGGCACAATGCCGACTCAAGTACAAGAAGACTGTCTCTTCTTACTGTCTATGTTTTGAACCTTTCCTGTGAGACCGGTTTTAGATTCCGACGCTTCACTTCAGGTTTACTGTACCCTCTGACCTTCTTGATGACGATGAAACACAGAAAATGCATCGGAATTAAACTCAAAAGGCACAATGCCTACTTAATTACAACAAAACTGACTCTTCTTACTGTCTATGTTTTGAACCATTCCAGTGGCACTAGTTATAGATTCCGATGCTTCACTTCAGGTTTACTGAATCTCTCTGACCTTCTTATGGACGAAGAAACACAGAAATTGCATCGGAATTAAATACAAAATGCACAATGCCGACTCAAGTACAAGTAGACTGGCTCTTCTTACCGTCTATGCTTTGAACCTTTCCTGTGAGAGTGGTTTAACATTCCGTTGCTTCACTTCCGGTTTACTGTATGCCATGGACCTTCTTATTGACGACGAAACACAGAAATTGCATCGGAATTAAATACAAAAAGCACAAAGCCGACTCAAATACAAAAGGACTAACTCTTCTTACTGTCTATGTTTTGAACCTTTCCTGTGAGACCGGGTTTAGATTCCGATGCTTCACTTCAGGTTTACTGTATCCCGTGAACCTTCTTATTGACGAAAAGCAGAAACTGCATCGAAATTGAATACAAAAGGCACAATGCCGACTTAAGTACAAGAAAACTGACACTTCTTACTGTCTATGTTTTGAACCATTCCTGTGACACTAGGTATGGATTCCGACGCTTCACTTCAGGTTTACTGTATCCCTCTGACGTTCTTATTGACAATGAAACACAGAAATTGCATCGGAATAAAATAGAAAAGGCACAATGCCGACTTAAGTACAAGAAAACTGACTCTTCTTACTGTCTATGTTTTGAACCATTCCTGTGACACTAGTTATAGATTACGATGCTTCACTTCAGGATTACTGTATCCCTGTGACCCTCTTATTGACGATGAAACACAGAAATTGCATCGGAATTAAATACCAAAGGCACAATACCGACTTAAGTACAAGAAAACTGACTCTTCTTACTGTCTATGTTTTGAACCATTCCTGTGACACTAGTTATAGATTTAGATGCTTCTCTTTAGGTTTACTGTATTCCTCTGACCTTCTTATTGACGATGAAACACAGAAATTGCATCGGAATTAAATACAAAAGGCACAATGCCGACTCAAGTACAAGAAGACTGTCTCTTCTTACTGTCTATGTTTTGAACCTTTCCTGTGAGAGAGGTCTTACATTCCGTTGCTTCACTTCCGGTTTACTGTATGCCATGGACCTTCTTATTGACGACGAAACACAGAAATTGCATCGGAATTAAATAGAAAAGGCACAATGCCGACTCAAATACAAGAGGAATCGTCTCTTCTTACTGTCTATGTTTTGAACCTTTCCTGTGAGACCGGGCTTAGATTCCGAAGCTTCACTTCAGGTTTACTGTATCCCGTGAAATTTCTTATTGACGACGAAAAGCAGATATTGCATCGGAATTGAATACAAAAGGCACAATGCCGACTTAAGTACAAGAAAACTGACACTTCTTACTCTCTATGTTATGAACCATTCCTGTGACACTAGGTATGGATTCCGACGCTTCACTTCAGGTTTACTGTATCCCTCTGACGTTCTTATTGACAATGAAACACAGAAATTGCATCGGAATAAAATAGAAAAGGCACAATGCCTACTTAAGTACAAGAAATCCGACTCTTCTTACTGTATATGTTTTGAACCATTCCTGTGACACTAGTTATAGATTCTGATGCTTCACTTCAGGTTTACTGTATCCCTCTGACATTCTTATTGACAATTAAACACAGAAATTGCTTCGGAATTAAATACAAAAGGCACAATGCCGACTCAAGTACAAGAGGACTGGCTCTTCTTACTGTCTATGTTTTGAACCTCTCTTGTGAGACCGGTTTTAGATTCCGATGCTTCACTTCAGGTTTACTGTATCCCGTGGACCTTTTTATTGTCGACGAAAAGCAGAAATTGCATCAGAATTGAATACAAAAGGCACAATGCCGACTTAAGTACAAGAAAACTGACACTTCTTACTGTCTATGTTTTGAACCATTCCTGTGACACTAGTTATAGATTCCGATGCTTCACTTTAGGTTTACTGTATCCCTCTGATCTTCTTATTGACGACGAAACACAGCAATTGCATTGGAATTAAATACAAAAGGCACAATACCGACTCAAGTACAAGAAGACTGGCTCTTCTTACTGTCTATGATTTGAACCTTTCCTGTGAGCCCGGTTTTAGATTCCGATGTTTCACTTCAGGTTTACTGTATCCCATGGACATTTCTATTGATGACGAAACAAAGAAATTGCATCGGAATTAAATACAAAATACACAATGCCGACTTAAGTACAAGAAAACTGACTCTTCTTACTGTCTATGTTTTAACCATTCCTGTGACACTAGTTAATAGATTCCGATGCTTCACTTCAGGTTTACTGTATCCCTTTGGCCTCCTTATTGACGATGAAACACAGAAATTGCATCGGAATTAAATACAAATAGCACAAAGCCGACTTAAGTACAAGAAATCAGACTCTTCTTACTGTGTATGCTTTGAACTGTTCCTGTGACACTAGTTATAGATTCCGATGCTTCACTTCCGGTTTACTGTATCCCGTGGGCCTTGTTATTGTCGACGAAAAGCAGAAATTGCATCAGAATTGAATACAAAAGGCACAATGCCGACTTAAGTACAAGAAAACTGACTCTTCTTACTGTCTATGTTTTGAACCATTCCTGTGACACTAGTTATAGATTACGATACTTCACTTCAGGTTTACTGTATCCCTGTGACCCTCTTATTGACGATGAAACACAGATATTGCATCGGAATTAAATACAAAAGACACAATGCCGACTTAAGTACAAGAAAACTGACTCTTCTTACTGTCTATGTTTTGAACCATTCCTGTGACACTAGTTAATAGATTCCGATGCTTCACTTCAGGATTACTGTATCCCTTTGGCCTTCTTATTGACGATGAAACACAGAAATTGCATCGGAATTAAATAGAATAGGCACAATGCCGACTTAAGAGCAAGAAAACTGACTCTTCTTACTGTCTATATTTTGAACCATTCCTGCGACACTAGTAATAGATTCCGATGCTTCACTTCAGGTTTACCGTATCCCTCGGACCTTCTTATTGACGATGAAACACAGAAATTGCATCGGAATTATATACAAAGTGCTCAATACCGACTTAAGTACAAGAAAACTAACACTTCTTACTGTCTATGTTTTGAACCATTCCTGTGACACTAGTAATAGATTCGGTTGCTTCACTTCAGGTTTACTGTATCCCTGTGACCTCCTTATTGACGATGAAACACAGAAATTGCATCGGAATTATATACAGTAGGCACACTGCCGACTTAAGTACAAGAAAACTGACTCTTCTTACTGTCTATGCTTTAACCATTCCTGTGACACTAGTTATAGATTCCGATGCTTCACATTTGCTTTGCTGTATCCCTCTGACCTTCTTATTGACGATGAAACACAGAAATTGCATCGGGATGAAATACAAAAGGCACAATGCCAACTTAAGTACAAGAAGACTGACTCTTCATACTGTCCATGTTATGAACCATTCCTGTGACACTAGCTATAGATTCCGATTCTTCACTTCTGGTTTACTGAATGCCGCTGATCCCTTCATATTGACGATGAAACACAGAAATTGCATCGGAATTAAATACAAAAGGCACAACGCCGACTCAAATACAAGAAGACTGGCTCTTCTTACTGTCTATGTTTTGAACCTTTCCTGTGAGCCCGGTTTTAGATTCCGATGCTTCACTTCAGGTCTACTGTATCCCTTGGACTTTCTTATTCACGACGTAACACAGAAATTGCATCGGAATTAAATACAAAAGGCACAATGCCGACTCGTGTACAAGAAGACTGGCTCTTCTTACTGTCTATGATTTGAACCTTTCCTGTGAGCCCGGCTTTAGATTCCGATGCTTCACTTCAGGTCTACTCTATCACTTGGACTTTCTTATTGACGACGTAACACAGAAATTTCATCGGAATTAAATACAAAAGGCACAATGCCGACTGAAGTACAAGAAAACTGACTCTTTTTGCTGTCTATGGTTGAACCATTCCAGTGACACTAGTTATAGATTCAGATGCTTCACTTCAGGTTTTCTGTATCCCTCGGACCTCCAAATTGACGATGAAACACAGAAATGGCATCGGAATTAAATACAAAAGGCACAATGCCGAATTAAGTACAAGAAAACTGACTCTTCTTACTGTCTATGCTTTGAACCATACCTGTGATACTAGTTATAGATTCCGATGCTTCACTTCAGGTTTACTGTATCCCTCTGACCTTGTTATTGACGATAAAACACAGTAATTGCATCGGAATGAAATACAAAAGGCACAATGCCGACTCAAGTACAAGAAGACTGTCTCTTCTTACTGTCTATGTTTTGAACCTTTCCTGTGAGACCGGTTTTAGATTCCGACGCTTCACTTCAGGTTTACTGTACCCTCTGACCTTCTTGATGACGATGAAACACAGAAAATGCATCGGAATTAAACTCAAAAGGCACAATGCCGACTTAATTACAACAAAACGGACTCTTCTTACTGTCTATGTTTTGAACCATTCCTGTGACACTAGTTATAGATTCTGATGCTTCACTTCAGGTTTACTGTATCCCTCTGACCTTCTTATGGACGATGAAACACAGAAATTTGCATCGGAATTAAATACAAAATGCACAATGCCGACTCAAGTACAAGTAGACTGGCTCTTCTTACAGTCTATGTTTTGAACCTTTCCTGTGAGAGAGGTCTTACATTCCGTTGCTTCACTTCCGGTTTACTGTATGCCATGGACCTTCTTATTGACGACGAAACACAGAAATTGCATCGGAATTAAATAGAAAAGGCACAATGCCGACTCAAATACAAGAGGAATCGTCTCTTCTTACTGTCTATGTTTTGAACCTTTCCTGTGAGACCGGGCTTAGATTCCGAAGCTTCACTTCAGGTTTACTGTATCCCGTGAAATTTCTTATTGACGACGAAAAGCAGAAATTGCATCGGAATTGAATACAAAAGGCACAATGCCGACTTAAGTACAAGAAAACTGACACTTCTTACTCTCTATGTTATGAACCATTCCTGTGACACTAGGTATGGATTCCGACGCTTCACTTCAGGTTTACTGCATCCCTCTGACGTTCTTATTGATAATGAAACACAGAAATTGCATCGGAATAAAATAGAAAAGGCACAATGCCTACTTAAGTACAAGAAATCCGACTCTTCTTACAGTATATGTTTTGAACCATTCCTGTGACACTAGTTATAGATTCCGATGCTTCACTTCAGGTTTACTGTATCCCTCTGACATTCTTATTGACAATTAAACACAGAAATTGCTTCGGAATTAAATACAAAAGGCACAATGCCGACTCAAGTACAAGAGGACTGGCTCTTCTTACTGTCTATGTTTTGAACCTCTCTTGTGAGACCGGTTTTAGATTCCGATGCTTCACTTCAGGTTTACTGTATCCCGTGGACCTACTTATTGTCGACGAAAAGCAGAAATTGCATCAGAATTGAATACAAAAGGCACAATGCCGACTTAAGTACAAGAAAACTGACACTTCTTACTGTCTATGTTTTGAACCATTCCTGTGACACTAGTTATAGATTCCGATGCTTCACTTTAGGTTTACTGTATCCCTCTGATCTTCTTATTGACGACGAAACACAGCAATTGCATTGGAATTAAATACAAAAGGCACAATACCGACTCAAGTACAAGAAGACTGGCTCTTCTTACTGTCTATGATTTGAACCTTTCCTGTGAGCCCGGTTTTAGATTCCGATGTTTCACTTCAGGTTTACTGTATCCCATGGACATTTCTATTGATGACGAAACAAAGAAATTGCATCGGAATTAAATACAAAATACACAATGCCGACTTAAGTACAAGAAAACTGACTCTTCTTACTGTCTATGTTTTAACCATTCCTGTGACACTAGTTAATAGATTCCGATGCTTCACTTCAGGTTTACTGTATCCCTTTGGCCTCCTTATTGACGATGAAACACAGAAATTGCATCGGTATTAAATACAAATAGCACAAAGCCGACTTAAGTACAAGAAATCAGACTCTTCTTACTGTGTATGCTTTGAACTGTTCCTGTGACACTAGTTATAGATTCCGATGCTTCACTTCAGGTTTACTGTATCCCGTGGACCTTCTTATTGTCGACGAAAAGCAGAAATTGCATCAGAATTGAATACAAAAGGCACAATGCCGACTTAAGTACAAGAAAACTGACACTTCTTACTGTCTATGTTTTGAACCATTCCTGCGACACTAGGTATCGATTCTGATGCTTCACTTCAGGTTTACTGTATCCCTCTGACGTTCTTATTGGCGACGTAACACCGAAATTGCATCGGAATTAAATAGAAAAGGCACAATGCCGACTTAAGTACAAGAAAACTGACTCTTCTTACTGTCTATGTTTTGAACCATTCCTGTGACACTAGTTATAGATTACGATACTTCACTTCAGGTTTACTGTATCCCTGTGACCCTCTTATTGACGATGAAACACAGATATTGCATCGGAATTAAATACAAAAGACACAATGCCGACTTAAGTACAAGAAAACAGACTCTTCTTACTGTCTATGTTTTGAACCATTCCTGTGACACTAGTTAATAGATTCCGATGCTTCACTTCAGGATTACTGTATCCCTTTGGCCTTCTTATTGACGATGAAACACAGAAATTGCATCGGAATGAAATAGAATAGGCACAATGCCGACTTAAGAGCAAGAAAACTGACTCTTCTTACTGTCTATATTTTGAACCATTCCTGCGACACTAGTAATAGATTCCGATGCTTCACTTCAGGTTTACCGTATCCCTCGGACCTTCTTATTGACGATGAAACACAGAAATTGCATCGGAATTATATACAAAGGGCACAATACCGACTTAAGTACAAGAAAACTAACACTTCTTACTGTCTATGTTTTGAACCATTCCTGTGACACTAGTAATAGATTCGGTTGCTTCACTTCAGGTTTACTGTATCCCTGTGACCTTCTTATTGACGATGAAACACAGAAATTGCATCGGAATTATATACAGTAGGCACACTGCCGACTTAAGTACAAGAAAACTGACTCTTCTTACTGTCTATGCTTTAACCATTCCTGTGACACTAGTTATAGATTCCGATGCTTCACATTAGCTTTGCTGTATCCCTCTGACCTTCTTATTGACGATGAAACACAGAAATTGCATCGGGATGAAATACAAAAGGCACAATGCCGACTTAAGTACAAGAAGACTGACTCTTCATACTGTCCATGTTATGAACCATTCCTGTGACACTAGCAATAGATTCCGATTCTTCACTTCTGGTTTACTGAATGCCGCTGATCCCTTCATATTGACGATGAAACACAGAAATTGCATCGGAATTAAATACAAAAGGCACAACGCCGACTCAAATACAAGAAGACTGGCTCTTCTTACTGTCTATGTTTTGAACCTTTCCTGTGAGCCCGGTTTTAGATTCCGATGCTTCACTTCAGGTCTACTGTATCCCTTGGACTTTCTTATTCACGACGTAACACAGAAATTGCATCGGAATTAAATACAAAAGGCATAATGCCGACTCGTGTACAAGAAGACTGTCTCTTCTTACTGTCTATGTTTTGAACCTTTCCTGTGAGACCGGTTTTAGATTCCGACGCTTCACTTCAGGTTTACTGTACCCTCTGACCTTCTTGATGACGATGAAACACAGAAAATGCATCGGAATTAAACTCAAAAGGCACAATGCCTACTTAATTACAACAAAACTGACTCTTCTTACTGTCTATGTTTTGAACCATTCCAGTGGCACTAGTTATAGATTCCGATGCTTCACTTCAGGTTTACTGTATCTCTCTGACCTTCTTATGGACGAAGAAACACAGAAATTGCATCGGAATTAAATACAAAATGCACAATGCCGACTCAAGTACAAGTAGACTGGCTCTTCTTACCGTCTATGCTTTGAACCTTTCCTGTGAGAGTGGTTTAACATTCCGTTGCTTCACTTCCGGTTTACTGTATGCCATGGACCTCCTTATTGACGACGAAACACAGAAATTGCATCGGAATTAAATACAAAAAGCACAAAGCCGACTCAAATACAAAAGGACTGGCTCTTCTTACTGTCTATGTTTTGAACCTTTCCTGTGAGACCGGGTTTAGATTCCGATGCTTCACTTCAGGTTTACTGTATCCCGTGAACCTTCTTATTGACGAAAAGCAGAAATTGCATCGAAATTGAATACAAAAGGCACAATGCCGACTTAAGTACAAGAAAACTGACACTTCTTACTGTCTATGTTTTGAACCATTCCTGTGACACTAGGTATGGATTCCGACGCTTCACTTCAGGTTTACTGTATCCCTCTGACGTTCTTATTGACAATGAAACACAGAAATTGCATCGGAATAAAATAGAAAAGGCACAATGCCGACTTAAGTACAAGAAAACTGACTCTTCTTACTGTCTATGT
This sequence comes from Schistocerca piceifrons, assembly GCF_021461385.2. NCBI lineage: Eukaryota > Metazoa > Arthropoda > Insecta > Orthoptera > Acrididae > Schistocerca > Schistocerca piceifrons. The sequence goes on along the minus strand of NW_025727338.1, from coordinate 106,633 downwards.
TTTGAACCATTCCTGTGACACTAGTTATAGATTACGATGCTTCACTTCAGGATTACTGTATCCCTGTGACCCTCTTATTGACGATGAAACACAGAAATTGCATCGGAATTAAATACCAAAGGCACAATACCGACTTAAGTACAAGAAAACTGACTCTTCTTACTGTCTATGTTTTGAACCATTCCTGTGACACTAGTTATAGATTTAGATGCTTCTCTTTAGGTTTACTGTATCCCTCTGACCTTCTTATTGACGATGAAACACAGAAATTGCATCGGAATTAAATACAAAAGGCACAATGCCGACTCAAGTACAAGAAGACTGTCTCTTCTTACTGTCTATGTTTTGAACCTTTCCTGTGAGAGAGGTCTTACATTCCGTTGCTTCACTTCCGGTTTACTGTATGCCATGGACCTTCTTATTGACGACGAAACACAGAAATTGCATCGGAATTAAATAGAAAAGGCACAATGCCGACTCAAATACAAGAGGAATCGTCTCTTCTTACTGTCTATGTTTTGAACCTTTCCTGTGAGACCGGGCTTAGATTCCGAAGCTTCACTTCAGGTTTACTGTATCCCGTGAAATTTCTTATTGACGACGAAAAGCAGAAATTGCATCGGAATTGAATACAAAAGGCACAATGCCGACTTAAGTACAAGAAAACTGACACTTCTTACTCTCTATGTTATGAACCATTCCTGTGACACTAGGTATGGATTCCGACGCTTCACTTCAGGTTTACTGTATCCCTCTGACGTTCTTATTGACAATGAAACACAGAAATTGCATCGGAATAAAATAGAAAAGGCACAATGCCTACTTAAGTACAAGAAATCCGACTCTTCTTACTGTATATGTTTTGAACCATTCCTGTGACACTAGTTATAGATTCTGATGCTTCACTTCAGGTTTACTGTATCCCTCTGACATTCTTATTGACAATTAAACACAGAAATTGCTTCGGAATTAAATACAAAAGGCACAATGCCGACTCAAGTACAAGAGGACTGGCTCTTCTTACTGTCTATGTTTTGAACCTCTCTTGTGAGACCGGTTTTAGATTCCGATGCTTCACTTCAGGTTTACTGTATCCCGTGGACCTTTTTATTGTCGACGAAAAGCAGAAATTGCATCAGAATTGAATACAAAAGGCACAATGCCGACTTAAGTACAAGAAAACTGACACTTCTTACTGTCTATGTTTTGAACCATTCCTGTGACACTAGTTATAGATTCCGATGCTTCACTTTAGGTTTACTGTATCCCTCTGATCTCCTTATTGACGACGAAACACAGCAATTGCATTGGAATTAAATACAAAAGGCACAATACCGACTCAAGTACAAGAAGACTGGCTCTTCTTACTGTCTATGATTTGAACCTTTCCTGTGAGCCCGGTTTTAGAATCCGATGTTTCACTTCAGGTTTACTGTATCCCATGGACATTTCTATTGATGACGAAACAAAGAAATTGCATCGGAATTAAATACAAAAGACACAATGCCGACTTAAGTACAAGAAAACAGACTCTTCTTACTGTCTATGTTTTGAACCATTCCTGTGACACTAGTTATAGATTCTGATGCTTCACTTCAGGTTTACTGTATCCCTCTGACATTCTTATTGACAATTAAACACAGAAATTGCTTCGGAATAAAATACAAAAGGCACAATGCCGACTCAAGTACAAGAGGACTGGCTCTTCTTACTGTCTATGTTTTGAACCTCTCTTGTGAGACCGGTTTTAGATTCCGATGCTTCACTTCAGGTTTACTGTATCCCGTGGACCTTTTTATTGTCGACGAAAAGCAGAAATTGCATCAGAATTGAATACAAAAGGCACAATGCCGACTTAAGTACAAGAAAACTGACACTTCTTACTGTCTATGTTTTGAACCATTCCTGCGACACTAGGTATGGATTCTGATGCTTAACTTCAGGTTTACTGTATCCCTCTGACGTTCTTATTGGCGACGTAACACCGAAATTGCATCGGAATTAAATAGAAAAGGCACAATGCCGACTTAAGTACAAGAAAACTGACTCTTCTTACTGTCTATGTTTTGAACCATTCCTGTGACACTAGTTATAGATTACGATACTTCACTTCAGGTTTACTGTATCCCTGTGACCCTCTTATTGACGATGAAACACAGATATTGCATCGGAATTAAATACAAAAGACACAATGCCGACTTAAGTACAAGAAAACTGACTCTTCTTACTGTCTATGTTTTGAACCATTCCTGTGACACTAGTTAATAGATTCCGATGCTTCACTTCAGGATTACTGTATCCCTTTGGCCTTCTTATTGACGATGAAACACAGAAATTGCATCGGAATTAAATAGAATAGGCACAATGCCGACTTAAGAGCAAGAAAACTGACTCTTCTTACTGTCTATATTTTGAACCATTCCTGCGACACTAGTAATAGATTCCGATGCTTCACTTCAGGTTTACCGTATCCCTCGGACCTTCTTATTGACGATGAAACACAGAAATTGCATCGGAATTATATACAAAGTGCTCAATACCGACTTAAGTACAAGAAAACTAACACTTCTTACTGTCTATGTTTTGAACCATTCCTGTGACACTAGTAATAGATTCGGTTGCTTCACTTCAGGTTTACTGTATCCCTGTGACCTCCTTATTGACGATGAAACACAGAAATTGCATCGGAATTATATACAGTAGGCACACTGCCGACTTAAGTACAAGAAAACTGACTCTTCTTACTGTCTATGCTTTAACCATTCCTGTGACACTAGTTATAGATTCCGATGCTTCACATTAGCTTTGCTGTATCCCTCTGACCTTCTTATTAACGATGAAACACAGAAATTGCATCGGGATGAAATACAAAAGGCACAATGCCGACTTAAGTACAAGAAGACTGACTCTTCATACTGTCCATGTTATGAACCATTCCTGTGACACTAGCTATAGATTCCGATTCTTCACTTCTGGTTTACTGAATGCCGCTGATCCCTTCATATTGACGATGAAACACAAATTGCATCGGGATGAAATACAAAAGGCACAATGCCGACTTAAGTACAAGAAGACTGACTCTTCATACTGTCCATGTTATGAACCATTACTGTGACACTAGCTATAGATTCCGATTCTTCACTTCTGGTTTACTGAATGCCGCTGATCCCTTCATATTGACGATGAAACACAGAAATTGCATCGGAATTAAATACAAAAGGCACAACGCCGACTCAAATACAAGAAGACTGGCTCTTCTTACTGTCTATGTTTTGAACCTTTCCTGTGAGCCCGGTTTTAGATTCCGATGCTTCACTTCAGGTCTACTGTATCACTTGGACTTTCTTATTGACGACGTAACACAGAAATTTCATCGGAATTAAATACAAAAGGCACAATGCCGACTGAAGTACAAGAAAACTGACTCTTCTTGCTGTCTATGGTTGAACCATTCCAGTGACACTAGTTATAGATTCAGATGCCTCACTTCAGGTTTTCTGTATCCCTCGGACCTCCAAATTGACGATGAAACACAGAAATGGCATCGGAATTAAATACAAAAGGCACAATGCCGAATTAAGTACAAGAAAACTGACTCTTCTTACTGTCTATGCTTTGAACCATACCCGTGATACTAGTTATAGATTCCGATGCTTCACTTCAGGTTTACTGTATCCCTCTGACCTTGTTATTGACGATAAAACACAGTAATTGCATCGGAATTAAATACAAAAGGCACAATGCCGACTCAAGTACAAGAAGACTGTCTCTTCTTACTGTCTATGTTTTGAACCTTTCCTGTGAGACCGGTTTTAGATTCCGACGCTTCACTTCAGGTTTACTGTACCCTCTGACCTTCTTGATGACGATGAAACACAGAATATGCATCGGAATTAAACTCAAAAGGCACAATGCCTACTTAATTACAACAAAACTGACTCTTCTTACTGTCTATGTTTTGAACCATTCCAGTGGCACTAGTTATAGATTCCGATGCTTCACTTCAGGTTTACTGTATCTCTCTGACCTTCTTATGGACGAAGAAACACAGAAATTGCATCGGAATTAAATACAAAATGCACAATGCCGACTCAAGTACAAGTAGACTGGCTCTTCTTACCGTCTATGCTTTGAACCTTTCCTGTGAGAGTGGTTTAACATTCCGTTGCTTCACTTCCGGTTTACTGTATGCCATGGACCTTCTTATTGACGACGAAACACAGAAATTGCATCGGAATTAAATACAAAAAGCACAAAGCCGACTCAAATACAAAAGGACTGGCTCTTCTTACTGTCTATGTTTTGAACCTTTCCTGTGAGACCGGGTTTAGATTCCGATGCTTCACTTCAGGTTTACTGTATCCCGTGAACCTTCTTATTGACGAAAAGCAGAAATTGCATCGAAATTGAATACAAAAGGCACAATGCCGACTTAAGTACAAGAAAACTGACACTTCTTACTGTCTATGTTTTGAACCATTCCTGTGACACTAGGTATGGATTCCGACGCTTCACTTCAGGTTTACTGTATCCCTCTGACGTTCTTATTGACAATGAAACACAGAAATTGCATCGGAATAAAATAGAAAAGGCACAATGCCGACTTAAGTACAAGAAAACTGACTCTTCTTACTGTCTATGTTTTGAACCATTCCTGTGACACTAGTTATAGATTACGATGCTTCACTTCAGGATTACTGTATCCCTGTGACCCTCTTATTGACGATGAAACACAGAAATTGCATCGGAATTAAATACCAAAGGCACAATACCGACTTAAGTACAAGAAAACTGACTCTACTTACTGTCTATGTTTTGAACCTTTCCTGTGAGACCGGTTTTAGATTCCGATGCTTCACTTCAGGTTTACTGTACCCTCTGACCTTCTTGATGACGATGAAACACAGAAAATGCATCGGAATTAAACTCAAAAGGCACAATGCCGACTTAATTACAACAAAACGGACTCTTCTTACTGTCTATGTTTTGAACCATTCCTGTGACACTAGTTATAGATTCCGATGCTTCACTTCAGGTTTACTGTATCCCTCTGACCTTCTTATGGACGATGAAACACAGAAATTTGCATCGGAATTAAATACAAAATGCACAATGCCGACTCAAGTACAAGTAGACTGGCTCTTCTTACAGTCTATGTTTTGAACCTTTCCTGTGAGAGAGGTCTTACATTCCGTTGCTTCACTTCCGGTTTACTGTATGCCATGGACCTTCTTATTGACGACGAAACACAGAAATTGCATCGGAATTAAATAGAAAAGGCACAATGCCGACTCAAATACAAGAGGAATCGTCTCTTCTTACTGTCTATGTTTTGAACCTTTCCTGTGAGACTGGGCTTAGATTCCGAAGCTTCACTTCAGGTTTACTGTATCCCGTGAAATTTCTTATTGACGACGAAAAGCAGAAATTGCATCGGAATTGAATACAAAAGGCACAATGCCGACTTAAGTACAAGAAAACTGACACTTCTTACTCTCTATGTTATGAACCATTCCTGTGACACTAGGTATGGATTCCGACGCTTCACTTCAGGTTTACTGTATCCCTCTGACGTTCTTATTGACAATGAAACACAGAAATTGCATCGGAATAAAATAGAAAAGGCTCAATGCCTACTTAAGTACAAGAAATCCGACTCTTCTTACTGTATATGTTTTGAACCATTCCTGTGACACTAGTTATAGATTCCGATGCTTCACTTCAGGTTTACTGTATCCCTCTGACATTCTTATTGACAATTAAACACAGAAATTGCTTCGGAATTAAATACAAAAGGCACAATGCCGACTCAAGTACAAGAGGACTGGCTCTACTTACTGTCTATGTTTTGAACCTCTCTTGTGAGACCGGTTTTAGATTCCGATGCTTCACTTCAGGTTTACTGTATCCCGTGGACCTTCTTATTGTCGACGAAAAGCAGAAATTGCACAAGAATTGAATACAAAAGGCACAATGCCGACTTAAGTACAAGAAAACTGACACTTCTTACTGTCTATGTTTTGAACCATTCCTGTGACACTAGTTATAGATTCCGATGCTTCACTTTAGGTTTACTGTATCCCTCTGATCTTCTTATTGACGACGAAACACAGCAATTGCATTGGAATTAAATACAAAAGGCACAATACCGACTCAAGTACAAGAAGACTGGCTCTTCTTACTGTCTATGATTTGAACCTTTCCTGTGAGCCCGGTTTTAGATTCCGATGTTTCACTTCGGGTTTACTGTATCCCATGGACATTTCTATTGATGACGAAACAAAGAAATTGCATCGGAATTAAATACAAAATACACAATGCCGACTTAAGTACAAGAAAACTGACTCTTCTTACTGTCTATGTTTTAACCATTCCTGTGACACTAGTTAATAGATTCCGATGCTTCCCTTCAGGTTTACTGTATCACTTTGGCCTCCTTATTGACGATGAAACACAGAAATTGCATCGGAATTAAATACAAATAGCACAAAGCCGACTTAAGTACAAGAAATCACACTCTTCTTACTGTGTATGCTTTGAACTGTTCCTGTGACACTAGTTATAGATTCCGATGCTTCACTTCAGGTTTACTGTATCCCGTGGACCTTCTTATTGTCGACGAAAAGCAGAAATTGCATCAGAATTGAATACAAAAGGCACAATGCCGACTTAAGTACAAGAAAACTGACACTTCTTACTGTCTATGTTTTGAACCATTCCTGCGACACTAGGTATGGATTCTGATGCTTCACTTCAGGTTTACTGTATCCCTCTGACGTTCTTATTGGCGACGAAACACCGAAATTGCATCGAAATTAAATAGAAAAGGCACAATGCCGACTTAAGTACAAGAAAACTGACTCTTCTTACTGTCTATGTTTTGAACCATTCCTGTGACACTAGTTATAGATTACGATACTTCACTTCAGGTTTACTGTATCCCTGTGACCCTCTTATTGACGATGAAACACAGATATTGCATCGGAATTAAATACAAAAGACACAATGCCGACTTAAGTACAAGAAAACTGACTCTTCTTACTGTCTATGTTTTGAACCATTCCTGTGACACTAGTTAATAGATTCCGATGCTTCACTTCAGGATTACTGTATCCCTTTGGCCTTCTTACTGACGATGAAACACAGAAATTGCATCGGAATTAAATAGAATAGGCACAATGCCGACTTAAGAGCAAGAAAACTGACTCTTCTTACTGTCTATATTTTGAACCATTCCTGCGAGACTAGTAATAGATTCCGATGCTTCACTTCAGGTTTACCGTATCCCTCGGACCTTCTTATTGACGATGAAACACAGAAATTGCATCGGAATTATATACAAAGGGCACAATACCGACTTAAGTACAAGAAAACTAACACTTCTTACTGTCTATGTTTTGAACCATTCCTGTGACACTAGTAATAGATTCGGTTGCTTCACTTCAGGTTTACTGTATCCCTGTGACCTTCTTATTGACGATGAAACACAGAAATTGCATCGGAATTATATACAGTAGGCACACTGCCGACTTAAGTACAAGAAAACTGACTCTTCTTACTGTCTATGCTTTAACCATTCCTGTGACACTAGTTATAGATTCCGATGCTTCACATTAGGTTTGCTGTATCCCTCTGACCTTCTTATTGACGATGAAACACAGAAATTGCATCGGGATGAAATACAAAAGGCACTATGCCGACTTAAGTACAAGAAGACTGACTCTTCATACTGTCCATGTTATGAACCATTCCTGTGACACTAGCTATAGATTCCGATTCTTCACTTCTGGTTTACTGAATGCCGCTGATCCCTTCATATTGACGATGAAACACAGAAATTGCATCGGAATTAAATACAAAAGGCACAACGCCGACTCAAATACAAGAAGACTGGCTCTTCTTACTGTCTATGTTTTGAACCTTTCCTGTGAGCCCGGTTTTAGATTCCGATGCTTCACTTCAGGTCTACTGTATCCCTTGGACTTTCTTATTCACGACGTAACACAGAAATTGCATCGGAATTAAATACAAAAGGCACAATGCCGACTCGTGTACAAGGAGACTGGCTCTTCTTACTGTCTATGTTTTGAACCTTTCGTGTGAGCCCGGCTTTAGATTCCGATGCTTCACTTCAGGTCTACTGTATCACTTGGACTTTCTTATTGACGACGTAACACAGAAATTTCATCGGAATTAAATACAAAAGGCACAATGCCGACTGAAGTACAAGAAAACTGACTCTTCTTGCTGTCTATGGTTGAACCATTCCAGTGACACTAGTTATAGATTCAGATGCTTCACGTCCGGTTTTCTGTATCCCTCGGACCTCCAAATTGACGATGAAACACAGAAATGGCATCGGAATTAAATACAAAAGGCACAATGCCGAATTAAGTACAAGAAAACTGGCTCTTCTTACTGTCTATGCTTTGAACCATACCTGTGATACTAGTTATAGATTCCGATGCTTCACTTCAGGTTTACTGTATCCCTCTGACCTTGTTATTGACGATAAAACACAGTAATTGCATCGGAATGAAATACAAAAGGCACAATGCCGACTCAAGTACAAGAAGACTGTCTCTTCTTACTGTCTATGTTTTGAACCTTTCCTGTGAGACCGGTTTTAGATTCCGACGCTTCACTTCAGGTTTACTGTACCCTCTGACCTTCTTGATGACGATGAAACACAGAAAATGCATCGGAATTAAACTCAAAAGGCACAATGCCTACTTAATTACAACAAAACTGACTCTTCTTACTGTCTATGTTTTGAACCATTCCAGTGGCACTAGTTATAGATTCCGATGCTTCACTTCAGGTTTACTGTATCTCTCTGACCTTCTTATGGACGAAGAAACACAGAAATTGCATCGGAATTAAATACAAAATGCACAATGCCGACTCAAGTACAAGTAGACTGGCTCTTCTTACCGTCTATGCTTTGAACCTTTCCTGTGAGAGTGGTTTAACATTCCGTTGCTTCACTTCCGGTTTACTGTATGCCATGGACCTTCTTATTGACGACGAAACACAGAAATTGCATCGGAATTAAATACAAAAAGCACAAAGCCGACTCAAATACAAAAGGACTGGCTCTTCTTACTGTCTATGTTTTGAACCTTTCCTGTGAGACCGGGTTTAGATTCCGATGCTTCACTTCAGGTTTACTGTATCCCGTGAACCTTCTTATTGACCAAAAGCAGAAATTGCATCGAAATTGAATACAAAAGGCACAATGCCGACTTAAGTACAAGAAAACTGACACTTCTTACTGTCTATGTTTTGAACCATTCCTGTGACACTAGGTATGGATTCCGACGCTTCACTTCAGGTTTACTGTATCCCTCTGACGTTCTTATTGACAATGAAACACAGAAATTGCATCGGAATAAAATAGAAAAGGCACAATGCCGACTTAAGTACAAGAAAACTGACTCTTCTTACTGTCTATGTTTTGAACCATTCCTGTGACACTAGTTATAGATTACGATGCTTCACTTCAGGATTACTGTATCCCTGTGACCCTCTTATTGACGATGAAACACAGAAATTGCATCGGAATTAAATATCAAAGGCACAATACCGACTAAAGTACAAGAAAACTGACTCTTCTTACTGTCTATGTTTTGAACCATTCCTGTGACACTAGTTAAAGATTTAGATGCTTCTCTTTAGGTTTACTGTATCCCTCTGACCTTCTTATTGACGATGAAACACAGAAATTGCATCGGAATTAAATACAAAAGGCACAATGCCGACTCAAGTACAAGAAGACTGGCTCTTCTTACTGTCTATGCTTTGAACCTTTCCTGTGAGCCTGGTTTTAGTTTCCGATGCTTCACTTCATGTTTACTGTATCCCATGGACATTTCTATTGATGACGAAACAGAGAAATTGCATCGGAATTAAATACAAAAGGCACAATGCCGACTTAAGTACAAGAAAACTGACTCTTCTTACTGTCTATGTTTGAACCATCACGGTGACACTAGTTACGAGATTCCGATGCTTCACTTCAGGTTTACTGTATCCCTCTGGCCTCCTTATTGACGATGAAACACAGGAATTGCATCGGAATTAAATACAAAATGCACGATGCCGACTTAAGTACAAGAAAACAGACTCTTCTTACTGTGTATATTTTGAACCGTTCCTGTGACACTAGTTATAGATTCCGATGCTTCACTCCAGGTTTACTGTATCCCTCTGACCTTCTTATTGACGATGAAACATAGAAATTGCATCGGAATTAAATGAAATAGGCACAATGCCGACTTAAGTACAAGGAGACTGACTCTACCTACTGTCTATGTTTTGAACCATTCCTGTGACACTAGTTATAGATTCCGATGCTTCACTTCAGGTTTACTGTATCCCTCTGACCTTCTTATTGACGGTGAAACACAGAAATTGCATCGGAATTAGATACAAAAGGCACAATGGTGACTCAAGTCTAAGAAGACTGGCTCTTCTAACTGTCTATGTTTGAACCTTTCCTGTGAGACCGGTTTTAGATTCCGATGCCTCACTTTAGGATTACTGTATCAATCTGACCTTCTTATTGACGATGGAACATAGAAATTGCATCGGGAATAAATACGAAAGGCACATTGCCGACTTAAGTACAAGAATATGGGCTCTTCTTACTGTCTATGATTTGAACCTTTCCTGTGAGACAGGTTTTAGATTCCGATGCTTCAGTTCCGGTTTACTGTACCCCATGGACCTTCTTATTGACGACGAAACACAGATATTGCATCGGAATTAAATACAAGAGGCACAATACCGACTTACGTACAAGAAAACTGACACTTCTTACTGTCTATGATTTGAACCATTCCTGTGACACTAGTTATAGATTCCGATGCTTCACTTCAGGTATACTGTATCCCTCTGACTTACTTATTGACGATGAAACACAGAAATTGCATCGGAATTAAATACAAAAGGCACAATGCCGACTCAAGTACAAGAAAACTGGCTCTTCTTACTGTCTATGCTTTGAACCTTTCCTGTGAGACCGGTTTTAGATTCCGATGCTTCACTTCAGGTTTACTGTATCCCTTTGACCTTCTTATTGACGATGAAACACAGAAATAGCATCGGATTTAAATACAAAATCACAATGCTGACTTAAGTACAAGAAAACTGACTCTTCTTACTGTCTATGATTTGAACCATTCCTGTGGCACTAGTTATAGATTCCGATGCTTCACTTCAGGGTTACTGTATCCCTCTAACCTTCTTATTGACGATAAAACACAGAAATTGCATCGGAATTAAATACAAAAGGCACAATGCCGACTTAAGTACAAGAAGACTGGCTCTTCTTACTGTCTATGTTTGAACCTTTCCTGTGAGACAAGTTTTAGACTCCGATGCTTCACTTCAGGTTTACCGTATCCCTTGGACCTTCCTATTGACGCCGAAACACAGAAATTGCATCGGAATTAAATAGAATAGGCACAATGCCGACTTAAGTACAAGAATACTGACTCTTCTTACAGTCTATGTTTTGAACCATTCCTGTGACACTAGTTACAGATTCCGATGCTTCACTTCATGTTTACTGATTCCCTCTGACCTTCATATTGACGATGAAACACAGAAATTGAATCGGAATTATATACAAAAGGCACAATGCCGACATAAGTACAAGAAGACTGACTCTTCCTACTGTCTATGCTTTGAACCATTCCTGTGACACTAGTTATAGATTCCGATGCTTCACTTCAGGTTTACTGTATCCCTCCGACCTTCTTATTGACGATGAAACACAGAAATTGCATCGGAATTAAATACAAAAAGCACAATGCCGACTCAAGAACAAGAAGACTGGCTTCTCTTACTGTCTATGTTTTGAACCATTCCTGTGACACTAGGTATGGATTCCGATGCTTCACTTCAGGTTTACTGTATCCCTCTGACCTTCTTATAGACGATGAAACACAGAAATTGCATCGGAATTATATACAAAACGCACAATGCCGACTTAAGTACAAGAAGACTGACTCTTCTTACTGTCTACGTTTTGAACCATTCCTGTGACACTAGTTATAGATTCCGATGCTTCACTTCAGGTTTACGGTATCCCTTGGACCTTCCTATTGACAGTGAAATACAGAAATTGCATCATGATTAAATGCAAAAGGCACAATGCAGACTTAAGTACAAGAAAACTGGGTCTTCTTACTGTCTATGCTTTGAACCTTTCCTGTGAGACCGGTTATAGATTCCGATGCTTCACTTCTGGTATACTGTATCCCTCTGACCTTCTTATTGACGATGAAACACAGAAATTGCATCGGAATTAAATACAAAAAGCACAATGCCGACTCAAGTACAAGAAGACTGGCTTCTCTTACTGTCTATGTTTTGAACCATTCCTGTGACACTACTTCTAGATACCGAAGCTTCACTTCTGGTTTACTGTATCCCTGTGACCTTCTTATTGGCGATGAAACACAGAAAATGCATCGGAATTAAATACAAAATCACAATGCTGACTTAAGTACAAGAAAACTAACTCTTCTTACTGTCTATGTTTTGAACCATTCCTGTGACACTAGTTATAGATTCCGATGCTTCACATTCGGTTTACTGTATCCCTCTAACCTTCTTACTGATGTTAACACACAGAAATAGCATCGGAATTAAATACAAAATGCACAATGCCGACTCAAGTACAAGAAGACTGGCTCTTCTTACTATGTTTTGAACCTTTCCTGTGAGACCGGTTTTAGATTCCGATGCTTCACTTCAGGTTTACCGTATTCCTTGGACCTACTCATTGACGCCGAAACACAGAAATTGCATCGGAATTAAATAGAATAAGCATAATGCCGACTTAAGTACAAGAAAACTGACTCTTCTTACTGTCTATGTTTGAACCATTCCTGTGACACTAGTCATAGATTCCGATGCTTCACTTCAGGTTTACTGTATCCCTCTGACCTTCATAATGACGATGAAACACAGAAATTACATCGGAATTAAATACAAAATGCACAATGCCGACTTATGTACAAGAAAACTGACTCTTCTTACTGTGTATATTTTGAACCGTTCCTGTGACACTAGTTATAGATTCCGATGCTTCACTCCAGGTTTACTGTATCCCTCTGACCTTCTTATTGACGATGAAACATAGAAATTGCATCGGAATTAAATGAAATAGGCACAATGCCGACTTAAGTACAAGGAGACTGACTCTACCTACTGTCTATGTTTTGAACCATTCCTGTGACACTAGTTATAGATTCCGATGCTTCACTTCAGGTTTACTGTATCCCTCTGACCTTCTTATTGACGGTGAAACACAGAAATTGCATCGGAATTAGATACAAAAGGCACAATGGTGACTCAAGTCTAAGAAGACTGGCTCTTCTAACTGTCTATGTTTGAACCTTTCCTGTGAGACCGGTTTTAGATTCCGATGCCTCACTTTAGGATTACTGTATCAATCTGACCTTCTTATTGACGATGGAACATAGAAATTGCATCGGGAATAAATACGAAAGGCACATTGCCGACTTAAGTACAAGAATATGGGCTCTTCTTACTGTCTATGATTTGAACCTTTCCTGTGAGACAGGTTTTAGATTCCGATGCTTCAGTTCCGGTTTACTGTACCCCATGGACCTTCTTATTGACGACGAAACACAGATATTGCATCGGAATTAAATACAAGAGGCACAATACCGACTTACGTACAAGAAAACTGACACTTCTTACTGTCTATGATTTGAACCATTCCTGTGACACTAGTTATAGATTCCGATGCTTCACTTCAGGTATACTGTATCCCTCTGACTTACTTATTGACGATGAAACACAGAAATTGCATCGGAATTAAATACAAAAGGCACAATGCCGACTCAAGTACAAGAAAACTGGCTCTTCTTACTGTCTATGCTTTGAACCTTTCCTGTGAGACCGGTTTTAGATTCCGATGCTTCACTTCAGGTTTACTGTATCCCTTTGACCTTCTTATTGACGATGAAACACAGAAATAGCATCGGATTTAAATACAAAATCACAATGCTGACTTAAGTACAAGAAAACTGACTCTTCTTACTGTCTATGATTTGAACCATTCCTGTGGCACTAGTTATAGATTCCGATGCTTCACTTCAGGGTTACTGTATCCCTCTAACCTTCTTATTGACGATAAAACACAGAAATTGCATCGGAATTAAATACAAAAGGCACAATGCCGACTTAAGTACAAGAAGACTGGCTCTTCTTACTGTCTATGTTTGAACCTTTCCTGTGAGACAAGTTTTAGACTCCGATGCTTCACTTCAGGTTTACCGTATCCCTTGGGCCTTCCTATTGACGCCGAAACACAGAAATTGCATCGGAATTAAATAGAATAGGCACAATGCCGACTTAAGTACAAGAATACTGACTCTTCTTACAGTCTATGTTTTGAACCATTCCTGTGACACTAGTTACAGATTCCGATGCTTCACTTCATGTTTACTGATTCCCTCTGACCTTCATATTGACGATGAAACACAGAAATTGCATCGGAATTATATACAAAAGGCACAATGCCGACATAAGTACAAGAAGACTGACTCTTCCTACTGTCTATGCTTTGAACCATTCCTGTGACACTAGTTATAGATTCCGATGCTTCACTTCAGGTTTACTGTATCCCTCCGACCTTCTTATTGACGATGAAACACAGAAATTGCATCGGAATTAAATACAAAAAGCACAATGCCGACTCAAGGACAAGAAGACTGGCTTCTCTTACTGTCTATGTTTTGAACCATTCCTGTGACACTAGGTATGGATTCCGATGCTTCACTTCAGGTTTACTGTATCCCTCTGACCTTCTTATAGACGATGAAACACAGAAATTGCATCGGAATTATATACAAAACGCACAATGCCGACTTAAGTACAAGAAGACTGACTCTTCTTACTGTCTACGTTTTGAACCATTCCTGTGACACTAGTTATAGATTCCGATGCTTCACTTCAGGTTTACGGTATCCCTTGGACCTTCCTATTGACAGTGAAATACAGAAATTGCATCATGATTAAATGCAAAAGGCACAATGCAGACTTAAGTACAAGAAAACTGGGTCTTCTTACTGTCTATGCTTTGAACCTTTCCTGTGAGACCGGTTATAGATTCCGATGCTTCACTTCTGGTATACTGTATCCCTCTGACCTTCTTATTGACGATGAAACACAGAAATTGCATCGGAATTAAATACAAAAAGCACAATGCCGACTCAAGTACAAGAAGACTGGCTTCTCTTACTGTCTATGTTTTGAACCATTCCTGTGACACTACTTCTAGATACCGAAGCTTCACTTCTGGTTTACTGTATCCCTGTGACCTTCTTATTGGCGATGAAACACAGAAAATGCATCGGAATTAAATACAAAATCACAATGCTGACTTAAGTACAAGAAAACTAACTCTTCTTACTGTCTATGTTTTGAACCATTCCTGTGACACTAGTTATAGATTCCGATGCTTCACATTCGGTTTACTGTATCCCTCTAACCTTCTTACTGATGTTAACACACAGAAATAGCATCGGAATTAAATACAAAATGCACAATGCCGACTCAAGTACAAGAAGACTGGCTCTTCTTACTATGTTTTGAACCTTTCCTGTGAGACCGGTTTTAGATTCCGATGCTTCACTTCAGGTTTACCGTATTCCTTGGACCTACTCATTGACGCCGAAACACAGAAATTGCATCGGAATTAAATAGAATAAGCATAATGCCGACTTAAGTACAAGAAAACTGACTCTTCTTACTGTCTATGTTTGAACCATTCCTGTGACACTAGTCATAGATTCCGATGCTTCACTTCAGGTTTACTGTATCCCTCTGACCTTCATAATGACGATGAAACACAGAAATTACATCGGAATTAAATACAAAATGCACAATGCCGACTTATGTACAAGAAAACTGACTCTTCTTACTGTCTATGTTTTGAACCATTCCTGTGACACTAGTTATAGATTCCGATTCTTCACTTCAGGTTTACTGTATCCCTGTGACCTTCTTTTTGACGATGAAACACAGAAATTGCTTCGGAATTATATACAGAAGGCACAATGCCGACATAAGTACAAGAAGACTGACTCTTCCTACTGTCTATGCTTTGAACCATTCCTGTGACACTAGTTATAGATTCCGATGCTTCACTTCAGGTTTACTGTATCCCTCTGACCTTCTTATTGACGATGAATCACAGAAATTGCATCGGATTTAAATACAAAAGGCACAATGCCGACTCAAGTACAAGAAGACTTTCTTCTCTTACTGGCTATGTTTTGAAACATTCCTGTGACACTAGTTATGGATTCCGATGCTTCACTTCAGGTTTACTGTATCCCTCTGACCTTCTTATAGACGATGAAACACAGAAATTGCATCGGAATTATATACAAAACGCACAATGCCGACTTAAGTACAAGAACACTGACTCTTCTTACAGTCTACGTTTTGTACCATTCCTGTGACACTAGTTATAGATTCCGATGCCTCACTTCAGGTTAACTGTATCCCTTGGATCTTCTTATTGACAGTGAAACACAGAAATTGCATCATAATTAAATACAAAAGGCACAATGCCGACTTAAGTACAAGAAGACTGACTCTTCTTACTGTGTATGTTTTGAACCATTCCTATGACACTAGTTATAGATTTCGATGCTTCACTTCAGGTTCACTGTATCCCTCTGACCTCCTTCTTGACGATGAAACACAGATATTGCATCTTAATTAAATACAAAAGGCACAATGCCGACCGAAGTACAAGTAGACTGCCTCTTCCTACTGTCTATGCTTTGAACCATTCCTGTGACACTAGTTATAGATTCATATGCTTCACTTCAGGTTAACTGTATCCCTCTGACCTCCTTCTTGACGATGAAACACAGAAATTGCATCTTAATTAAATACAAATGCACAATGCCGACTTAAGTACAAGAAGACTGACTCTTTTTAATGTCTATGCTTTGAACCATTGCTGTGACACTAGTTATAGATTCCGATGCTTCACTTCAGGTTTACTGTATCCCTCTTAACTTCTTATTGACGATCAAACACAGAAATTTCATCGGAATTAATTCAAATGGCACAATGCCGACTCAAGTAATAGAAGACTGGCTCTTCTTACTGCCTATGTGTTGAACCAATCCTGTGACACTAGTAATAGATTGCGTTGCTTCACTTTAGGTTCACTGTATCCAGCTGACCTTCTTATTGACGATGAAACACAGAAATTGCATCGGAATTATATACAAAAGGCACAATGCCGACTTAGGTACAAGAAGACTGACTCTTCTTACTGTCTATGATTTTAACCACTCCTGTGACACTAGTGATAGATTCCGATGCTTCACTTCCGTTTTACAGTATCCCTCTGACCTTCTAATTGACGATGAAACACAGAAATTGCATCGGAATTAAATACGAAAGGCACAATGCCGACTTAAGTTCAAGAAGACTGACTCTTCCTACTGTCTAAGTTTTGAACCATTCCTGTGAAACTAGTTTTGGATTCCGATGCTTCATTTCAGGTTTACTGTATCTCTCTGACCTCCTTATTGACGATGAAACACAGAAATTGCATCTTAACTAAATACAAAAGGCAAAATGCAGACTTATGTACAAGAAGACTGACTCTTCTTACTGTGTATGGTTTCAACCACTCCTGTGACACTGGTTATAGATTCAGATGCTGCACTTCAGGTATACTGTATCCAGCTGACCTTCTTATTGATGCTGAAGCACAGAGATTGCATCGGAGTTAAATACAAAAGGCACAATGCTGACTTAAGTACAAGAAGACTGACTCTTCTTACTGTCTATGTTTTGAACCATTCCTGTGACACTAGTTATAGATTCCGATGCTTCACTTGAGTTTTACTGCATCCCTCTGATCTTCTTACTGACGATGAAACACAGAAATTGCATCGGAATTATATACAAAAGGCACAATACCCACTGAAGTACAAGAAGACTGACTCTTCCTACTGTCTATGTTTTGAACCGATCCTGTGACACTAGTTATAGATTCCGATGCTTCACTTCAGGTTTACTAAATCCCTGTGACCTTCCTATTGACGATGAAACACAGAAATTGCATCGGAATTATATACAGAAGGCACACTGCCGACTTAAGTACAAGAAAACTGACTCTTCCTACTGTCTATGTTTTTAACCATTCCTGTGACACTAGTTATAGATTCCGATGCTTCACTTCTGGTTTACTGTATCCCTGTGACCTTTTTATTGACGATGAAACACAGAAATTGCATCGGTATTAAATACAAAATCACAATGCTGACTTAAGTATAAGAAAACTGACTCTTCTTACTGTCTATGTTTTGAACCATTCCTGTGACACTAGTTATTGATTCCGATGCTTCACTTCAGGTTTACTGTATCCCTCGGACCTCCTTATTGACGATGAAACACAGAAATTGCATAGGAATTATATACAAAAGGCACAATGCCGACTCTAGTACAGGAAGACTGGCTCTTCTTAATGTCTATGTTTTGAACCTTTCCTGTGAGCCCGGTTTTAGATTCCGATGCTTCACTTCAGGTTTACTGTATCCCTTGGACTTTCTTATTGACGACGTAACACAGAAATTGCACCGGAATTAAATACAAAAGGCACAATGCCGAGTTAAGTACAAGAAAACTGACTCTTCTTGCTGTCTACGTTTGAACCATTCCAGTGACACTAGTTATGGATTCAGATGCTTCACTTCATGTTTTCTGTATCCATCGGACCTCCTTATTGACGATGAGACACAGAAATTGCATCGGAATTAAATACAAAAGGCACAATGCCGAATTAAGTACAAGAAAACTGACTCTTCTTACTGTCTATGTTTTGAACCTTGCCTGTGAGACCGGTTTTAGATTCCGATGCTTCACTTCAGGTTTACTGTACCCTCTGACCTTCTTGTTGACGATGAAACACAGAAAGTGCGTCGGAATTAAACTCAAAAGGCACAATGCCAACTTAATTACAACAAAACCGACTCTTCTTACTGTCTATGTTTTGAACCATTCCTGTGACACTAGTTATATATTCCGATGCTTCACTTCAGGTTCACTGTATCCCTCTGACCTTCTTATTTACGATGAAACACAGAAATTGCATCGGAATTAAATACAAAATGCACAATGCCGACTCAAGTACAAGAAGACTGGCTCTTCTTACTGTCTATGGTTTGAACCTTTCCTGTGAGAGAGGTTTTACATTCCGTTGCCTCACTTCCGGTTTACTGTATGAGATGGACCTTCTTATTGACGACGAAACACAGAAATTGCATCGGAATTAAATACAAAAGGCACAATGCCGACTTAAGTACAAGAGGACTGGCTCTTCTTACTGTCTATGTTTTGAACCTTTCCTGTGAGACCGGGTTTTGATTCCGATGCTTCACTTCAGGTTTACTGTATCCCGTGAACCTTCTTATTGTCGACGAAAAGCAGAAACTGCATCGGAATTGAATACAAAAGGCACAATGCCGACTTAAGTACAAGAAATCTGACTCTTCTTACTGTCTATGTTTTGAACCATTCCTGTGACACTAGTTATAGATTCCGATGCTTCACTTCAGGTTCACTGTATCCCTCTGACCTCCTTCTTGACGATGAAACACAGAAATTGCATCTTAATTAAATACAAAAGGCACAATGCCGACCGAAGTACAAGTAGACTGCCTCTTCCTACTGTCTATGCTTTGAACCATTCCTGTGACACTAGTTATAGATTCCGATGCTTCACTTCTGGTTAACTGTATCCCTCTGACCTCCTTCTTGACGATGAAACACAGAAATTGCATCTTAATTAAATACAAATGCACAATGCCGGCTTAAGTACAAGAAGACTGACTCTTCTTATTGTCTATGCTTTGAACCATTGCTGTGACACTAGTTATAGATTCCGATGCTTCACTTCAGGTTTACTGTATCCCTCTTAACTTCTTATTGACGATCAAACACAGAAATTTCATCGGAATTAATTCAAATGGCACAATGCCGACTCAAGTAATAGAAGACTGGCTCTTCTTACTGCCTATGTGTTGAACCAATCCTGTGACACTAGTAATAGATTGCGTTGCTTCACTTTAGGTTCACTGTATCCAGCTGACCTTCTTATTGACGATGAAACACAGAAATTGCATCGGAATTATATACAAAAGGCACAATGCCGACTTAGGTACAAGAAGACTGACTCTTCTTACTGTCTATGTTTTGAACCACTCCTGTGACACTAGTTATAGATTCCGATGCTTCACTTCCGTTTTACAGTTTCCCTCTGACCTTCTAATTGACGATGAAACACAGAAATTGCATCGGAATTAAATACGAAAGGCACAATGCCGACTTAAGTTCAAGAAGACTGACTCTTCCTACTGTCTAAGTTTTGAACCATTCCTGTGAAACTAGTTTTGGATTCCGATGCTTCATTTCAGGTTTACTGTATCTCTCTGACCTCCTTATTGACGATGAAACACAGAAATTGCATCTTAACTAAATACAAAAGGCAAAATGCAGACTTATGTACAAGAAGACTGACTCTTCTTACTGCGTATGGTTTCAACCACTCCTGTGACACTGGTTATAGATTCAGATGCTGCACTTCAGGTATACTGTATCCAGCTGACCTTCTTATTGATGATGAAGCACAGAGATTGCATCGGAGTTAAATACAAAAGGCACAATGCTGACTTTAGTACAAGAAGACAGACTCTTCTTACTGTCTATGTTTTGAACCATTCCTGTGACACTAGTTATAGATTCCGATGCTTCACTTGAGTTTTACTGCATCCCTCTGATCTTCTTATTGACGATGAAACACAGAAATTGCATCGGAATTATATACAAAAGGCACAATGCCCACTGAAGTACAAGAAGACTGACTCTTCCTACTGTCTATGTTTTGAACCGATCCTGTGACACTAGTTATAGATTCCGATGCTTCACTTCAGGTTTACTAAATCCCTGTGACCTTCCTATTGACGATGAAACACAGAAATTGCATCGGAATTATATACAGAAGGCACACTGCCGACTTAAGTACAAGAAAACTGACTCTTCCTACTGTCTATGTTTTAACCATTCCTGTGACACTAGTTATAGATTCCGATGCTTCACTTCAGGTTTACTGTATCCCTCTGACCTTCTTGTTGACGATGAAACCCAGAAAGTGCATCGGAATTAAACTCAAAAGGCACAATGCCGATTTAATTATAAGAAAAGGGACTCTTCTTACTGTCTATGTTT
Source organism: Schistocerca piceifrons (assembly GCF_021461385.2). Taxonomy (NCBI): domain Eukaryota; kingdom Metazoa; phylum Arthropoda; class Insecta; order Orthoptera; family Acrididae; genus Schistocerca; species Schistocerca piceifrons. The sequence continues at coordinate 85,333 of NW_025727338.1, read as the reverse complement.
TGAACCATTCCTGTGACACTAGTTAAAGATACCGATGCTTCACTTCAGGTTTACTGTATCCCACTGACCTTCTTATGGACGATGAAACACAGAAATTGCATCGGAATTAAATACAAAAGGCACAATGCCGATTCAAGTACAAGAAGACTGGCTCTTCTTACTGTCTATGTTTTGAACCTTTCCTGTGAGACAGGTTATAGATTCCGTTGCTTCACTTCCGGTTTACTGTATCCCTCTGACCTTCTTATTGACGATGAAACACAGAAATTGCATCGGAATTAATTAGAATAGGCACAATGCCGACTTAAGAGCAAGAAAACTGACTCTTCTTACTGTCTATGTTTTGAACCATTCCTGTGACACTAGTTCTAGATTCCGATGCTTCACTTCTGGTTTACTGTATCCCTGTGACCTTTTTATTGACGATGAAACACATAAATTGCATCGGTATTAAATACAAAAGGCACAATGCCGAGTTAAGTACAAGAAAACTGACTCTTCTTGCTGTCTACGTTTGAACCATTCCAGTGACACTAGTTATAGATTCAGATGCTTCACTTCATGTTTTCTGTATCCATCGGACCTCCTTATTGACGATGAGACACAGAAATTGCATCGGAATTAAATACAAAAGGCACAATGCCGAATTAAGTACAAGAAAACTGACTCTTCTTACTGTCTATGTTTTGAACCTTGCCTGTGAGACCGGTTTTAGATTCCGATGCTTCACTTCAGGTTTACTGTACCCTCTGACCTTCTTATTTACGATGAAACACAGAAATTGCATCGGAATTAAATACAAAATGCACAATGCCGACTCAAGTACAAGAAGACTGGCTCTTCTTACTGTCTACGGTTTGAACCTTTCCTGTGAGAGAGGTTTTACATTCCGTTGCCTCACTTCCGGTTTACTGTATGCCATGGACCTTCTTATTGACGACGAAACACAGAAATTGCATCGGAATTAAATACAAAATATACGATGCCAACTTAAGTACAAGAAAACAGACTCTTCTTACTGTGTATGTTTTGAACCGTTCCTGTGACACTAGTTATAGATTCCGATGCTTCACTCCAGGTTTACTGTATCCCTCTGACCTTCTTATTGACGATGAAACACAGAAATTGCATCGAAATTATATAGAATAGGCACAATGCCGACTTAAGAGCAAGAAAACTGACTCTTCTTACTGTCTATGTTTTGAACCATTCCTGTGACACTAGTTATAGATTCCGAAGCTTCACTTCAGGTTTAGCGTATGCTTTGGACCTTCTTATTGACTATGATACGCAGAATTTGCATCGGAATTAAATACAAAAGGCACAATGCCGACTTAAGTAAAAGAAGACTGACTCTTCCTACTGTCTACGTTTTAACCATTCCTGTGACACTAGTTATAGATTCCGATGCTTCACTTCAAGTTTACTGTATCCCTCTGACCATCTTATTGACGATGAAACACAGAAATTGCAACGGAATTAAATACAAAAGTCACAATGCCGACTCAAATACAAGATGACCGCCTCTTCTTACTCTCTATGTTTTGAACCTTTCCTGTGAGACCGGTTTTAGTTTCCGATGCTTCACTCCAGGATTACTGTACCCCTTGGACCTTCTTATTGACGACGATACACCGAAATTGCCTCGGAATTAAATAGAAAAGGCACAATGCCGACATAAGTACAAGAAGACTGACTCTTCTTACTGACTATGATTTGAAGATTTCCTGTGAGACCAGTTTTAGATGCCGATGCTTCACTATATGTTTACTGTTTCCCTTGGACCTTCTTGTTGATGATGAAACACAGAAATTGCATCGGAATTAAATACAAAAGGCACCATGCCGACATAAGTACAAGAAGACTGACTCTCCTTGCTGTGTATGTTTTGAACCATTCCTGTGACACTAGTTATAGATTCCGATGCTTCACTTCAGGTTTACTGTATCCCTCTGACCCTCTTATTGACGATGAAACACAGTAATTGCATCGGAATTAAATACAAAATGCACAATGCCGACTCATATACAAGAAGACTGACTCTTCTTACTGTCTATGTTTTGACTCTTTCCTGTGACACTAGATATAGATTCCGATGCTTCACTTCAGGTTTACTGTATCCCTTGGACCTTCTTTTTGACGGTGAGACACAGAAATTGCATCGCACTTATATAGAAATGGCACAATGCCGACTTAAGTACAAGAAGACTGACTCTTCCTATTATCTATGCTTTGAACCATTCCTGTGACACTAGTTATAGATTCCGATGCTTTACTTCAGGTTTACTGTATCCCTCTGACATTCTTATTGACGATGAAACACAGAAATTGCTTCGGAATAAATACAAACGGCACAGTGCCGACTTAAGTACAAGAAGACTGACTCTTCTTACTGACTATGTTGCGAACATTTCCTGTGAGACCAGTTTTAGATTCCGATTTTTCCCTATAAGTTTACTGTATCCCTTGGATCTTCTTGTTGATGATGAAACACAGAAAATCCATCGGAATTAAATACAAAAGGCACAATGCCGACTTAAGTATAAGAGGACTGACACTTCTTACTGACTATTTTTTAAATAATTCTGTGAGACCAGTTTTAGATTCCGATGCTTCACTTCAGGTTTACTGTATCCCTCTGACCTTCTTATTGACGATGAAACACAGAAATTGCATCGGAATTAAATACAAAGGGCACAATGCCGACGTATGTACAAGAAGACTGACACTTCTTACTTTTAATGTTTTGAACCTTTTCTGAGACACTAGTTATAGATTCCAATGCTTCACTTCAGGTTTACTGTATCCCTTGGACCTTCTTATTGACGACGAAGCACAGAAATTGCATCGGAATTAAATAGAAAAGCACAATGCCGACTTAAGTACAAGAAGACTGACTCTTCTTACTGACTATGATTTGAACATTTCTTGTGAGACCAGTTTTAGATTCCGATGCTTCACTATATGTTTACTGTATCCCTTGGACCTTCTTGTTGACGATGGAACACAGAAATTGCATCGGAATTAAATACAAAAGGCACAATGACGACTTAAGTACAAGAAGACTGACTCTTCATCCTGTGTATGATTTGAACCATTCCTGTGACACTAGTTATAGATTCCGATGCTTCACTTCAGGTTTACTGTATTCCTCTGACCTTCTTATTGACGATGAAACACAGTAATTGCATCGGAAATAAAAACAAAAGGCACAATGCCGACTCATGTCCAAGAAGACTGACCCTTCATACTGTCTATGTTTTGAACATTTCCTGTGACACTAGATATAGATTCCGATGCTTCACTTCAATTTTACTGTATCCCCCCGACCTTCTTATTGACGACGAAACACAGAAATTGCATCGGAATTAAATGGAAAAGGCACAATGCCGACTTAAGTACAAAAAGACTTAATCTTCACACTGTCTATGTTTTGACCCATTCCTGTGACACTAGTTATAGATTCCGATGCTTCACTTCAGGTTTCCTGTATCCCCTGGACCTTCTTATTGACATCGAAACACAGAAATTGCATCGGAATTACATAGAAAAGGTACAATGCTGATTTAAGTACAAGAAGACTGAATCTTCTTACTGACTATGTTGTGAACATTTGCTGTGAGACCAGTTTTGGATTCCGATGCTTCACTATATGTTTACTGTATCCCTTGGACCTTCTTATTGACGATGAAACACAGAAATTGAATCGGAATTTCATACAAAAGGCACAATGCCGACTTAAGTACAAGAAGACTGACTATTCCTACTGTCTATGTTTTAACCATTGCTGTGTCACTAGTTATAGACTCCGACGCTTCACTTCTGGTTTACTGTATCCCTCTGACCCACTTATTGACGATGAAACACAGAAATTGCATCGGAATTAAATTCAAAAGGCACAATGCCGACTGAAATACAAGATGACTGGCTCCTCTTACTCTCTATGTTTTGAGCTGTTCCTGTGAGACCGGTTTTAGATTTCGTTGCTTCACTTCAGGTTTACTGTATCCCTTGGACCTTCTTATTGACGACGAAACACAGAAATTGCATCGGAAATAAATAGAAAAGCACACTGCCGACTGAAGTACAAGAAGACTGACTCTTCTTACTGACTCTATTTTGAACATTACCTGTAAGACCAGTTTTAGATTCCGATGCTTCACTATATGTTTACTGTATCCCTTGGACCTTCTTAATGACGATGAAACACAGAAATTGAATCGGAATTACATAGAAAAGGTACAATGCCGATTTAAGTACAAGAAGACTGAATCTTCTTACTGATTATGTTGTGAACATTTGCTGTGAGACCAGTTTTAGATTCCGATGCTTCACTATATGTTTACTGTATCCCTTGGACCTTCTTATTGACGATGAAACACAGAAATTGAATCGGAATTTCATACAAAAGGCACAATGCCGACTTAAGTACAAGAAGACTGACTATTCCTGCTGTCTATGTTTTAACCATTCCTGTGACACGAGTTATAGACTCCGACGCTTCACTTCTGGTTTACTGTATCCCTCTGACCCACTTATTGACGATGAAACACAGAAATTGTATAGGAATTAAATGCAAAAGGCACAATGAAGTCTCAAATACAAGATGACTGGCTCCTCTTACTCTGTATGTTTTGAGCCTTTCCTGTGAGACCGGTTTTAGATTCCGATGCTTCACTTCAGGTTTACTGTATCTCTTGGACCTTCTTATTGACGATGAAACACAGAAATTGCATCGGAATTAAATACGAAACTCACAATGCCGTCTTAAGTACAAGAAGACTGACTCTTCCAACTGTCTATATTTTGAACCATTCCTGTGACACTAGTTATAGATTCCGATGCATCACTTCAGATTTACTGTATCCCTTGGACCTTCTTATTGACGATGAAACACAGAAATTGCATCGGAATTAAATACGAAACTCACAATGATGTCTTAAGTACAAGAAGACTGACTCTTCCAACTGTCGATGTTTTGAACCATTCCTGTGACACTAGTTATAGAATCCGATGCATCACTTCAGATTTACTGTATCCCTTGGACCTTCTTATTGACGATGAAACACAGAAATTGCATCGGAATTAAATACGAAACTCACAATGATGTCTTAAGTACAAGAAGACTGACTCTTCCAACTGTCTATGTTTTCAACCATTCATGTGACACTAGTTATAGATTCCGATGCATCACTTCAGATTTACTGTATCCCTTGGACCTTCTTATTGACGATGAAACACAGAAATTGCATCGGAATTAAATACAAAAGGCACAATACCGACTTAAGTACAAGAAGACTGACTCTTCTTATTGTCTACGTTTTGAACCATTCCTGTGACACTAGGTATAGATTTCGATGCTTCACTTCAGGTTTACTGTATCCCTCTGACCTTCGTATTGTCGACGAAACACAGAAATTGCATAGGAATTAAATAGAAAAGGCACAATGCCGAATTAAGTACAATAAGACTGTCTCTTCTTACTGTCTATGTTTGAACCTTTCCCGTGACTCTAGTTATATATTCCGATGCTTCAATTTAGGTTTACTGTATCCCTTGGACTTTCTTATTGACGACGAAACACAGAATTTATATCGGAATTAAATAGAAAAGGCACAATGCCGACTTAAGTACAAGAAGACTGACTCTTCCTACTGTATATGTTTTGAACCATTCCTGAGACACTAGTTATAGATTGCGATGCATCACTTCAGGTTTACTGTATCCCTCTGACATTCTTATTGACGATGAAACACAGATACTGCATCGGAATTAAATAGAAAAGGCACAATGCCGACTTAAGTACAAGAAGACTGACTCTTCTTACTGACTGTGTTTTGAACCAATTTTCTGTGACACTAGTTATAGATTCCGATGCTTCACTTCAGGTTTACTGTATCCCTCTGACATTCTTATTGACGATGAAACACAGAAATTGCATCGGAATTAAGTAGAAAAGGCACAATGCCGACTTAAATACCAAAAGACTGACTCTTCTTACTGTCTATATTTTGAACAATTCCTGTGACACCATCTATAGATTCCGATGCTTCACTTCAGGTTTACTGTATCACCTGGACCTTCTTATTGACGACGAATCACAGAAGTTGCATCGGAATTAAATAGAAAATGCACAATGCCGACTTAAGTACAAGAAGACTGACTCTTCTTACTGACTATGGTTTGATCATTTCCTGTGAGACCAGTTTTAGATTCCGGTGCTTCACTATATGATTACTGTATGCCTCTGACCTTCTTATTGACGATTAAACAGAGAAATTGCTTCGGAATTAAAAACAAAAGGCACAATGCCCACTCAAGTACAAGAAGACTTTCTCTTCTTACTGCCTGTGTTTTGAACCTTTCCTGTGAGACCGGTTTTAGATTCCGATGCTTCACTTCAGGTTTACTGTATCCCATGAACCTTCTTATTGACGTCGAAACAAAGAGATTGCATCGGAATTAAATAGAAAAGGCACAATACCGACTTAAGTACAAGAAAACTGACTCTTCTTACTGTCTATGTTTTGAACCATTCCTGTGACACTAGTTATAGATTCCGATGCGTCACTTAAAGTTTTCTGTATCCCTCTGACCCTCTTATTGACGATGAAAGACAGAAATTGCATCGGAAATAAATAGAAATGGCACAATGCCGACTCGAGTACATGTAGACTGGCTCTTCTTACTGTCTATGATATAAAGCTTTACTGTAAGACCGGTTTCAGATTCCGATGCTTCACTTCAGGTTTACTGTATACCTTGGACCTCCATATTGACGATGAAAAACAGAAATTGCATCAGAATTAAATACAAAAGGCACAATGCCGACTTAAGTACATGAAGACTCACTCTTCCTACTGACTATGATTTCAACATTTCCTGTGCGACCAGTTTTAAATTCCGATGCTTCACTATATGTTTACTGTATCCCTTGGACCTTCTTATCGACAATGAAACACAGAAATTGCATCAGAATTAAATACAAGAGGCACAATGCCGACTTAAGTACATGAAGACTCACTCTTCCTACTGACTATGATTTCAACATTTCCTGGGAGACCAGTTTTAGATTCCGATGCTTCACTATATGTTTACTGTATCCCTTGGACCTTCATATTGACGACGAAACACAGAAATTGCATCGGAATTAAATAGAAAAGGCACAATGACGACTTAAGTTCAAGACGACTAACCTTTCCTACTCTCTATGCTTTGAACCATTCCTGTGACACTAGTTATAGATTCCGATGCATTACTTCAGGTTTACTGTATCCCTTGGACCTACTTATTGACGACGAAACACAGATATTGCATCGGAATGAAATAGAAAAGGCACAATGCCGACTTAAGTACAGGATGACTGACTCTTCTTACTTTCTATGTGTTGAACCTTTCCTGTGACACTAGTTATAGATTCCGATGCTTCACTTTAGGTTTACTGTTTCCCTTGGTCCTTCATATTGACGACAAAACACAGAAATTGCATCGGAATTAAATAGAAAAGGCACAATGCCGACTTACGTACAAGAAGACTGACTCTTACTACTGTCTATGTTCTGAACCATTCCTGTGATATTAGTTATAGATTCCGATGCTTCACTTCAGGTTTACTGTATCCCACTGACATTCTTATTGACGATGAAACTCAGAAATTGCATCGGAATTAAATAGAAAAGGCACAATTCCGACTTAAGTACCAAAAGACTGACTCTTCTTACTGTCTATATTTTGAACCATTCCTGTGACACTAGTTATAGATTCCGATGCTTCACTTCAGGCTTACTGCATCCCCTGGACCTTCTTATTGACGACGAAACACAGAAATTGCATCGGAATTAAATAGAAAAGGCACAATGCCGACTTAAGTAGAAGAAGACTGACTCTTCTTACTGACTATGGTTTGAACATTTCCTGTGAGACCAGTTTTAGATTCCGGTGCTTCACTATATGATTACTGTATGCCTCTGACCTTCTTATTGACGATTAAACAGAGAAATTGCTTCGGAATTAAATACAAAAGGCACAATGCCAACTCAAGTACAAGAAGACTGTCTCTTCTTACTGCCTGTGTTTTGAACCTTTCCTGTGAGACAGATTTTGGATTCCGATGCTTCACTTCAGGTTTACTGTATCCCATGGACATTCTTATTGACGTCGAAACAAAGAGATTGCATCGGAATTAAATAGAAAAGGCACAATGCCGACTTAAGTACAAGAAAACTGACTCTTCTTACTGTCTATGTTTTTAACCATTCCTGTGACACTAGTTATAGATTCCAATGCTTCACTTCAGGTATACTGTATCTCTCTCAACTTCGTATTGACGATGAAACATAGAAATTGCATCGGAATTAGATACAAAAGCACAATGCCGACCCAAGTACAAGAAGACTGGCTCTTCTTACTATCTATGTTTGGAACTATCCTGTGAGACCGGTTTTAGAATCCGATGCTTCACTTCAGGTTTACTGGATCCCTTGGACCTTCTTATTGACGACGAAACACAGAAATTGCATCGGAATTAAATAGAAAAGCACAATGCCGACTTAAGTACAAGAAAACTGACTCTTCTTACTGTCTATGTTTTGAACCATTCATGTGATACTAGTTACACATTCCGATCCTTCACTTCAGGTTTACTGTATCCCTCTGACCTTCTTATTGACCATGAAACACAGAAATTGCATCTGAATTAAATACAAAACGCACAATGCCGACTTAAGTACAAGAAGACTGACTCTTCTTACTGTCTATGCTTTGAACCTTTCCTGTGACACTAGTTATAGATTTCGATGCTTCACTTCAGGTTTACTGTATACCTCTGACCTTCTTATTAACGATGAAACACAGAAATTGCATCGGAGTTAAATACAAAAGGCACAATGCCGACTCAAGTACATGAAGACCTGCTCCTCTTACTGCCTGTGTTTTGAAACTTTTCTGTGAGACCGGTTTTAGATTCTGATGCTTCACTTCAGGTTTACTGTATCCCATGGACCTTCTTATTGACGTCGAAACAAAGAAATTGCATCGGAGTTAAATAGAAAATGCACAATGCCGACTTAAGTACAAGAAAACTGACTCCTCTTACTGTCTATGTTTGAACCATTCCTGTGACACTAGTTATAGATTCCGATGCTTCACTTCAGGTTTACTGTATCCCTCTGACCTTCGTGTTGACGATTAAACACAGAAATTGCATCGGAAATAAATAGAAAAGGTACAATGCCGACTTAAGTACAAGAAAACTGACTCTTCTTACGGTGTATGTTTTGAACCATTCCTGTGACACTAGTTATAGATTCCGATGCTTCACTTCAGGTATACTGTATCTCTCTCACCTTCTTATTGACGATGAAACACAGAAATTGAATCAGAATTAAATAGAAAAGGCACAATGCTGACTTAAGTACAAGAAAACTAACTCTTCTTAATGTCTATGTTTTGAACCTTTCCTGTGAGACCAGTTTTAGCTTCCGATGCTTCACTTCAGTTTTACTGTATCCCTTGGAACTTCCATATTGACGATGAAACACAGAAATAGCATCGGAATTAAATACAAAAGGCACAATGCCGACTTAAGTGCAAGAAGACTGACTCTTCTTACTGACTATGTTTTGACCATTTCCTATGAGACCAGTTTTAGATTCTGATGCTTCACTATATGTTTACAGTATCCCTTGGACCTTCTTGTTGACGATGACACACAGAAATTGCATCGGACTTGAATACAAAAGGCACAATGCCGACTTAAGTACCAGAAGACTGACTCTTCTTACTGACTATCTTTTGAACATTTCCTGTGAGACCAGTTTTAGATTTCTATGCTTCACTATATGTTTACAGTATCCCTTGGACCTTCTTATTGACGATGAAACACAGAAATTGCATCGGAATTAAATACAAAACGCACAATGCCGACTTAAGTACATGAAGACTGACTCTTCTTACAGTCTATGTTTTGAACCTTTCGTGTGACACTAGTTATAGATTCCGATGCTTCAGTGTAGGTTTACTGTATCCCTTGGACCTTCTTATTGACGACGAAACACAGAAATTGCATCGGAATTAAATAGAAAAGGCACAATGCCGACTTAAGTACAAGAAGACTGACTCTTTCTACTGTATATGTTTTGAACCATTCCTGAGACACTAGTTATAGATTCCGATGCTTCACTTCAAATTTTCTGTATCCCTCTGACATTCTTATTGGCGATGAAACACAGAAATTGCATCGGAATTAAATAGAAAAGGCACAATGCCGACTTAAAACAAGAAGATTGACTCTTCTTACTGTCTATATTTTGAACCATTCCTGTGACACTAGTTATAGATTCCGATGCTTCACTTCAGGTTTACTGTATCCCCTGGACCTTCTTATTGGCGAAGAAACACAGAAATTGCATCGGAATTAAATAGAAAAGGCACAATGCCGACTTAAGTACATGAAGACTGACTCCTCTTACTGTCTATGTTTTGAACCTTTCGTGTGACACTAGTTATAGATTCCGATGCTTCAATTTAGGTTTACTGTATCCCTTGGACCTTCTTATTGACGACGAAACACAGAAATTGAATCAGAATTAAATAGAAAAGGCACAATGCTGACTTAAGTACAAGAAAACAAACTCTTCTTAATGTCTATGGTTTGAACATTTCCTGTGAGACCAGTTTTAGATTCCGATGCTTCACTATATGTTTACTGTATCCCTTGGACTTCTTATTGACGATGAAACACAGAAATTGCATCAGAATTAAATACAAAAGGCACAATGCCGACTTAAGTACATGAAGACTCACTCTTCCTACTGACTATGATTTCAACATTTCCTGTGAGACCAGTTTTAGATTCCGATGCTTCACTATATGTTTACTGTATCCCTTGGACCTTCTTATCGACAGAGAAACACAGAAATTGCATCGGAATTAAATAGAAAAGGCACAATGCCGACTTAAGTACAAGAAAACTGACTTTTCTTACTGTCTGAGTTTTTAACCATTCCTGTGACACTAGTTACACATTCCGATGCTTCACTTCAGGTTTACTGTATCTCTCTGACCTTCTTATTGACCATAAAACACAAAATTGCATCGGAATTAAATACAAAAGGCGAAATGACGACTTAAGTACAAGAAAACTGACTCTTCTCACTGTCTTTGTTTTGAACCATTCCTGTGACACTTGTTATGGATTTCGATGCTTCACTTCAGGTTTACTGTATCCCTCTGACCATCTTATTGACGTTGAAACACAGAATTTGAATCAGAATGAAATACAAAACGCACAATGCCGACTTAAGTACAAGAAGACTGACTCTTCTTACTGACTATGTTTTGAACATTTCCTGTGAGACCAGTTTTAGATTCTGATGATTCACCATATGCTTACAGTATCCCTTGGACCTTCTTATTGACGATGAAACACAGAAATTGTATCGGGATTGAATATAAAAGGCACAATGCCGACTTAAGTACCAGAAGACTGACTCCTCTTACTGACTATCATTTGGACATTTCCTGTGAGACCAGTTTTAGATTCCGATGCTTCACTATATGTTTACTGTATCCCTTGGACTTTCTTATTGTCGATGAAACACAGAAATTGCATCGGAATTAAATACAAAACGCACAATGCCGACTTAAGTACAAGAAGACTGACTCTTCTTACTGACTATGCTTTGAACATTTCCTGTGAGACCAATTTTAGATTCCGATCCTTCACTGTATGTTAACTGTATCCCTTGGACCTTCTTATTGACGATGAAACACAGAAATTGTATCAGAATTAAATACAAAAGGCACAAAGCCGACTTAAGTACATGAAGACTGACTCTTCCTACTGACTATGATTTCAACATTTCCTGTGAGACCAGTTTTAGATTCCGATGCTTCACTATATGTTTACTGTATGCCTTGGACCTTCTTATCGACGATGAAACACAGAAATTGTATCGGAATTAAATAGAAAAGGCACAATGCCGACTTAAGTACAAGAAAACTGACTCTTCTTACTGTCTATGTTTTGAAACATTCCTGTGACACTAGTTATAGATTACGACGCTTCACTTCAGGTTTTCTGTATCCCTCTGACCTTCTTATTGACGACGAAAAACAGAAATTGCATCGTAATTAAATAGAAATGGCACAATGCCGACTCAAGTACAAGTAGTCTGGCTCTTCTTACTGTCTATATTATGAAGCTTTCCTGTGAGACCAGTTTCAGATTCCGATGCTTCACTTCAGGTTTACTGTATCCTTTGGACCATCTTACTGACGACGAAACACAGAAATTGAATCAGAATTAAATAGAGTAGGCACAATGCCGATTTAAGTACAAGAAAACTAACTCTTCTTACTGTCTATGTTTTGAACCTTTTCTGTGAGACCAGTTTTAGATTCCGATGCTTCACTTCAGTTACACTGTATCCTTGGACCTTCCATATTGACGATGAAACACAGCAATTGCTTCGGAATTAAATACAAAAGGCACAATGCCGACTTAAGTACAAGAAGACTGACTCTTCTTACTGACTATGTTTTGAACATTTCCTGTGAGACCAGTTTTAGATTCTGCTGCTTCACTATATGTTTACTGTATCCCATGGACCTTCTTATTGACAATGAAACACAGATATTGCATCAGAATTAAATACAAGAGGCACAATGCCGACTTAAGTACATGAAGACTCACTCTTCCTACTGACTATGATTTCAACATTTCCTGGGAGACCAGTTTTAGATTCCGATGCTTCACTATATGTTTACTGTATTACTTGGACTTTCTTATCGACAATGAAACACAGAAATTGCATCGGAATTAAATACAAAACGCACAATGCCGACTTAAGTACAAGAAGACTGAGTCTTCGTCCTGACTATGATTTGAACATTTCCTGTGAGACCAGTTTTAGATTCCAATGCTTCAATATATGTTTACTGTATACCCTGGACCTTCTTATTGACAATGAAATACAGATATTGAATCAGAATTAAATACAAGAGGCACAATGCCGACTTAAGTACATGAAGACTCACTCTTCCTACTGACTATGATTTCAACATTTCCTGTGAGGCCAGTTTTAGATTCTGATGCTTCACTATATGTTTACTGTATCCCTTGGACCTTCTTATCGACAATGAATCACAGAAATTGCATCAGAATTAAATAGAAAAGGCACAATGCTGACTTAAGTAAAAAAAAAAACAGACTCTTCTTACTGTCTATGTTTTTAACCATTCCTGTGACACTAGTTATAGATTCCAATGCTTCACTTCAGGTATACTGTATCTCTCTCACCTTCGTATTGACGATGAAACACAGAAATTGCATCGGAATTAGATACAAAAGGCACAATGCCGACCCAAGTACAAGAAGACTGGCTCTTCTTACTGTCTATGTTTGGAACTTTCCTGTGAGACCGGTTTTAGATTCCGATGCTTCACTTCAGGTTTACTGGATCCCTTGGACCTTCTTATTGACGACGAAACACAGAAATTGCATCGGAATTAAATAGAAAAGCACAATGCCGACTTAAGTTCAAGAAAACTGACTCTTCTTACTGTCTATATTTGAACCATTCATGTGACACTAGTTACACATTCCGATTCTTCACTTCAGGTTTACTGTATCCCTCTGACCTTCTTATTGACCATGAAACACAGAAATTGCAACGGAATTAAATACAAAAGGCGAAATTCCGACTTAAGTACAAGAAAACTGACTCTTCTTACTGTCTATGTTTTGAACCATTCATGTGACACTAGTTACACAATCCGATGCTTCACTTCAGATTTACTGTATCGCTCTGACCTTCTTATTGACGAAGAAACACAGAAATGGCATCGGAATTAAATACAAAACGCACAATGCCGACTTAAGTACAAGAAGACTGACTCTTCTTACTGTCTATGCTTTGAACCTTTCCTGTGACACTAGTTATAGATTTCGATGCTTCACTTCAGGTTTACTGTATACCTCTGACCTGCTTATTAACGATGAAACACAGAAATTGCATCGGAATTAAATACAAAAGGCACAATGCCGACTCAAGTACACGAAGACCTGCTCCTCTTACTGCCTGTGCTTTGAAACTTTTCTGTGAGACCGGTTTTCGATTCCGATGCTTCACTTCAGGTTTACTGTATCCCATGGACCTTCTTATTGACGTCGAAACAAAGAAATTGCATCGGAATTAAATAGAAAATGCACAATGCCGACTTAAGTACAAGAAAACTGACTCTTCTTACTGTCTATGTTTGAACCATTCCTGTGACACTAGTGATAGATTCCGATGCTTCACTTCAGGTTTTCTGTATCCATCTGACGTTCTAATTGACAATTAATGACAGAAATTGCATCGGAATTAAATACAAAAGGAAAAATGCAGACTCAAGTAAAAGTAGACTGGCTCTTCTTACTGTCTATGTTCTGAAGCTTTCCTGTGAGACCGGTTTCAGATTCCGATGCTTCATTTCAGATTTACAGTATCCCTTGGACCTTCTTATTGACGACGAAACACAGAAATTGAATCAGAATTAAATAGAAAAGGCACAATGCTGACTTAAGTACAAGAAAACTAACTCTTCTTAATGTCTATGTTTAGAACCTTTCCTGTGAGACCAGTTTTAGCTTCCGATGCTTCACTTCAGTTTTACTGTATCCCTTGGAACTTCCATATTGACGATGAAACACAGAAATAGCATCGGAATTAAATACAAAAGGCACAATGCCGACTTAAGTGCAAGAAGACTGACTCTTCTTACTGACTATGTTTTGAACATTTCCTGCGAGACCAATTTTATATTCCGATGCTTCACTATATGTTTACTGTATCCCTTGGACCTTCTTATTGACGATGAATCACAGATATGGTATCAGAATTAAATACAAAAGGCACAAAGCCGACTTAAGTACATGAAGACTGACTCTTCTTACAGTCTATGTTTTGAACCTTTCGTGTGACACTAGTTATAGATTCCGATGCTTCAATTTAGGTTTACTGTATCCCTTGGACCTTCTTATTGACGACGAAACACAGAAATTGCATCGGAATTAAATAGAAAAGGCACAATGCCGACTTAAGTACAAGAAGACTGACTCTTTCTACTGTATATGCTTTGAACCATTCCTGAGACACTAGTTATAGATTCCGATGCTTCACTTCAGATTTACTGTATCCCTCTGACATTCTTATTGGCGATGAAACACAGAAATTGCATCGGAATTAAATAGAAAATGCACAATGCCGACTTAAAAACAAGAAGATTGACTCTTCTTACTGTCTATATTTTGAACCATTCCTGTGACACTAGTTATAGATTCCGATGCTTCACTTCAGGTTTACTGTATCCCCTGGA
Source organism: Schistocerca piceifrons (assembly GCF_021461385.2). NCBI lineage: Eukaryota > Metazoa > Arthropoda > Insecta > Orthoptera > Acrididae > Schistocerca > Schistocerca piceifrons. The sequence continues at coordinate 69,973 of NW_025727338.1, read as the reverse complement.
CCTTCTTATTGACGTCGAAACACAGAAATTTGCATCGGAATGAAATAGAAAAGGTACAAAGCCGACTTAAGTGCAAGAAGACTGACTCTTCTTACTGACTGTGTTTTGAACCATTCCTGTGACACTAGTTATAGATTCCGATGCTTCACTTCAGGTTTACTGTATCCCCTGGACCTTCTTATTGGCGAAGAAACACAGAAATTGCATCGTACTTAAATAGAAAAGGCACAATGCCGACTTAAGTACGAGAAGACTGACTCTTCTTACTGACTATGGTTTGAACATTTCCTGTGAGACCAGTTTTAGATTCCGGTGCTTCACTATATGATTACTGTATGGCTCTGACCTTGTTATTGACGATTAAACAGAGAAATTACATCGGAATAAAATACAAAAGGCACAATGCCGACTCAAGTACAAGAAAACTAACTCTTCTTACTGTCGATGTTTTGAACCTTTCCTGTGAGACCAGTTTTAGATTCTGATGCTTCACTATATGTTTGCTGTATCCCTTGGACCTTGTTATTGACGATGAAATACAGAAATTGTATCAGAATTAAATACAAAAGGCACAAAGCCGACTTAAGTACATGAAGACTGACTCTTCCTACTGACTATGATTTCAACATTTCCTGTGAGACCAGTTTTAGATTCAGATGCTTCACTATATGTTTACTGTATGCCTTGGACCTTCTTATCGACGATGAAACACAGAAATTGTATCGGAATTAAATAGAAAAGGCACAATGCCGACTTAAGTACAAGAAAACTGACTTTTCTTACTGTCTATGTTTTGAACCATTCCTGTGACACTAGTTACACATTCCGATGCTTCACTTCAGGTTTACTGTATCCATCTGACCTTGTTATTGACGATGAAACACCGAAATTGCATCGGAATTAAATACAAAAGGCAAAATGCCGACTTAAGTACAAGAAAACTGACTCTTCTCACTGTCTTTGTTTTGAACCATTCCTGTGACACTAGTTATGGATTTCGATGCTTCACTTCAGGTTTACTGTATCCCTCTGACCTTCTTATTGACGATGAAACACAGAAACTGCATCGGAATTAAATACAAAAGGCACAATGCCGAATTAAGTACAAGAAAACTGACTATTCTTACTGTCTATGTTTTGAACCATTCCTGTGACACTAGTTATAGATTCCGATGCTTCACTTCAGGTTTACTGTAACTCTCTGGCCTTCTTATTGACGATGAAACACAGAAATTGCATCGGAATTAAATACAAAAGGCACAATGCCGACTCAAGTACAAGAAGACTAGCTCTTCCTACTGTCTATGTCTTGTACCATACCTGTGACACTAGTTATAGATTCCGATGCTTCACTTCAGGTTTACTGTATCCCTCTGACCTTCTTATTGACGATGAAACACAGAAATTGCATCGGTATTAAAAACATAGGCACAATGCCGACTCAAGTACAAGAAGACTGGCTCTTCTTACTGTCTATGTTTTCAACCATTCCTGTGACACTATTTATAGATTTCGATGCTTCACTTAAGGTTTACTGTATCTCTCTGACCTTCTTATTGACGATGAAACACAGAAATTGCATCGGAATTAAACAGAAAAGGCACAATGCCGACTTAAGTACAAGAAAAATGACTCTTCTTACTGTCTATGTTTTGAAACATTCCCGTGACACTAGTTATAGAATCCGATGATTCAGTTCAGGTTCACTGTATTACTCTGACCTTCTTATTGACGATGAAACACAGAAATTGCATCGGAATTAAATACATAGGCACAATTGTGACTCAAGAACATGAAGACTGGCTCTTCCTACTGTCTATGCTTTGAACCATTCCAGTGACACTAGTTTTAGATTCCGATGCTTCACTTCAGGTTAACTGTATCACTCTGACCTGCTTATTGATGATGAAACAAAGAAATTGTATCGGAAATAAATAGAAAAGGCACTATGCCGACTTAAGTACAAGAAAACTGACTCTTCTTACTGTCTATGCTTTGAACCATTCCTGTGACACTAGTTATAGATTCCGATGCTTCACTTCAGGTTGACTGTATCCCTCTGACCTTCTTATTGACGATGAAGCACATAGATTGCATCGGAATTAAATACAAAAAGCACTATGCTGACTTAAGTACAAGAAGACTGACTCTTCTTACTGTCAATGTTTTGAACCATTCCTGTGACACTAGTTATAGATTCCGATGCTTCACTTCAGGTTTACTGTATCCCTCTGTCCTTCTCATTGATGATGAAACACAGAAATTGCTTCGGAATTAAATACATAGGCACAATGCCGACTCAAGTACAAGAAGACTGGCCCTTCTAACTGTCTATGTTTGAACCACTCCTGTGACACTAGTTATAGATTCCGATGCTTCACTTCAGGTTTACTGTATCTTTTGGACCATCTTACTGACGATGTAACACAGAAATTGAATCGGAATTAAATACAAAAGGTACAATGATGACTTAAGTACAAGAAGACTGACTCTTCCTACTGTCTATGCTTTGAACCATTCCTGTGACACTAGTTATAGATTCCGATGCTTCACTTCATGTTTACTGTATCCTTTTGACCTTCTTATTGCCGATGAATCACAGAAATTCAATCGGAATTAAATATAAAAGTCACACTGCCGACTTAGGTACAAGAAGACTGACACTTCTTACTGTCTATGTTATGAACCATTCCTGTGACACTATTTATAGATTACGATGCTTCACTTCAGGTATACTCTATCTCTCTGACCTTCTTATTGACGATTAAACACAGAAATTGCTTCGGAATTAAATGGAAAAGGCACATTGCCGACTTAAGTAGAAGAAAAAAGACTCTTCCTACTGTCTATGTTTTGAAGCATTCCCGTGACACCAGTTATAGATACCGATGATTCACTTCAGGTTTACTGTATCCCTCTGACCTTCTTATTGACGATGAAACACAGAAATTGCATCGGAATTAAATACAAAAGGCACAATGCCTACTTAAGTACAAGAAGAATGACTCTTCTTACTGACTATCTTTTGAACATTTCCTGTGAGACCAGTTTTAGATTCTGATGATTCACCATATGTTTACAGTATCCCTTGGACCTTCTTATTGACGATGAAACACAGAAATTGCATCGGAATTGAATACAAAAGGCACAACGCCGACTTAAGTACCAGAAGACTGACTCTTCTTACTGACTATCTTTTCGACATTTCCTGTGAGACCAGTTTTAGATTCCGATGCTTCACTATATGTTTACTGTATCCCTTGGACCTTCTTATTGTCGATGAAACACAGAAATTGCATCGGAATTAAATACAAAACGCACAATGCCTACTTAAGTACAAGAAGACTGACTCTTCTTACTGACTATGATTTCAACATTTCCTGTGCGACCAGTTTTAGATTCCGATGCTTCACTATAAAGTTACTGTATGCCTTGGACCTTCTTATCGACGATGAAACACAGAAATTGTATCGGAATTAAATAGAAAAGGCACAATGCCGACTTAAGTACAAGAAAACTGACTCTTCTTACTGTCTATGCTTTGAACCATTCCTGTGACACTAGTTAAACATTCCGATGCTTCACTTCAGGTTTACTGTATCCATCTGACCTTCTTATTGACGATGAAACACAGAAATTGCATCGGAATTGAATACAATAGCCAAAATGCCGACTTAAGTACAAGAAAACTGACTCTCCTCATTGTCTTTGTTTGAACCATTCCTGTGACACTAGTTATTGATTTCGATGCTTCACTTCAGGTTTACTGTATCCCTCTGACCTACTTATTGACGATGAAACACAGAAACTGCATCGGAATTAAATACAAAAGGCACAATGCTGAATTAAGTACAAGAAAACTTACTATTGTTACTGTCTATGTTTTGAACCATTCCTGTGACACTAGTTATAGATTTCGATGCTTCACTTCAGGTTTACTGTATCTCTCTGGCCTTCTTATTGACGATGAAACACAGAAATTGCATCGGAATTAAATACAAAAGGCACAATGCCGACTTAAGTACAAGAAGACTGACTCTTCTTACTGTCTATGTTTTGAACCATTTGTGTGACACTAGTTATAGTTTCCGATGCTTAACTTCAGGTTTACTGTATCCCTCTGACCTTCTTATTGACGATGAAACACAGAAATTGCATCGGAATTAAATACAAAAGGCACAATGCCGACTCAAGTACAAGAAGACTAGCTCTTCCTACTGTCTATGTCTTGCACCATTCCTGTGACACTAGTTATAGATTCCGATGCTTCACATAAGGTTTACTGTATCCTTCTGACCTTCTTATTGACGATGAAACACAGAAATTGCATCATTATTAAAAACATAGGCACAATGCCGACTTAAGTACAAGAAGACTGACTCTTCTTACTGTCTATGTTTTAACCATTCCTGTGACACTATTTATAGATTTCGATGCTTCACTTCATGTTTACTGTATCTCTCTGACCTTCTTATTGACGATGAAACACAGAAATTGCATCGGAATTAAACAGAAAAGGCACAATGCCGACTTAAGTACAAGAAAACTGGCTCTTCTTACTGTCTATGTTTTGAAACATTCCTGTGACACTAGTTACAGATTCCGATGATTCAGTTCAGGTTTACTGTATTACTCTGACCTTCTTATTGACGATGAAACACAGAAATTGCATCGGAATCAAATACAAAAACACAATGCCGAATTAAGTACAAGAGAACTACTCTTCCTAATGTCTATGTTTTGAACCATTCCTGTGACACTAATTGTAGCTTCCGATGCTTCACTTCGGGTTTACTGTATCCCACTGACTTTCGTATTGACGATGAAACACAGAAACTTCATCGGAATTAAATACAAAAGGCACAATGCCAACTCAATTACAAGAAGACTGGCTCTTCTTACTGATTATGTTTTGAACCATTCCTGTGACACTAGTTATAGATTCCGATGCTTCACTTCAGGTTTACTGTATCCCTCTGACCTTCTTATTGACGATGAAACCCAGAAATTGCATCGGAATTAAATACATAGGCACAATTGTGACTCAAGTACATGAAGACTGGCTCTTCCTACTGTCTATGCTTTGAACCATTCCAGTGACACTAGTTATAGATTCCGATGCTTCACTTCAGGTTAACTGTATCCCTCTGACCTTCTTATTGACGATGAAACAAAGAAATGGTATCGGAAATAAATAGAAAAGGCACTATGCCGACTTAAGTACAAGAAAACTGACTCTTCTTACTGTCTATGTTTTGAACCATTCCTGTGACACTAGTTATAGATTCCGATGCTTCACTTCAGGTAGACTGTATCCCTATGACGTTCTTATTGACGATGAAGCACAGAAATTGCATCGGAATTAAATACAAAAAGCACAATGCTGACTTAAGTGCAAGAAAACTGACTCTTCTTACTGTCAGTGTTTTGAACCATTCCTGTGACACTAGTTATAGATTCCGATGCTTCACTTCAGGTTTACTGTATCTTTTGGACCTTCTTACTGACGATGAAACACAGAAATTTAATCGGAATTAAATACAAAACGTACAATGCCGACTTAAGTACAAGAAGACTGACTCTTCCTACTGTCTATGCTTTGAACCACTCCTGTGACACTAGTTATAGATTGCGATGCTTCACTTCAGGTTTACTGTATCCCTTTGACCGTCTTATTGCCGATGAATCACAAAAATTGAATCGGAATTAAATATAAAAGTCACATTGCCGACTTAGGTACAAGAAGACTGACACTTCTTACTGTCTATGTTATGAACCATTCCTGTGACACTATTTATAGATTCCGATGCTTCACTTCAGGTTTACTGTATCTCTCTGACATTCTTATTGACGATGAAACACAGAAAATGCTTCGGAATTAAATGGAGAAGGCACATTGCCGACTTAAGTACAAGAAAACAGACTCTTCCTACTGTCTATGTTTTGAAGCATTCCCGTGTCACCAGTTACAGATTCCGATGATTCACTTCAGGTTTACTGTATCCCTCTGACCTTCTTATTGATGATGAAACACAGAAATTGCATCGGAATCAAATACAAAAGCACAATGCCGGATTAAGGACAAGAGAACTACTCTTCCTACATGCTATGCTTTGAACCATTCCTGTGACACTAATTGTAGCTTCCGATGCTTCACTTCAGGTTTACTGTATCCCACTGACCCTCGTATTGACGATGAAACACAGAAACTGCATCGGAATTTAATACAGAAGGCACAATGCCAACTCACTTACAAGAAGACTGGCTCTTCTTACTGTCTATGTTTTGGACCATTCCTGTGACACTAGTTATAGCATCTGATGCTTCACTTCAGGTTTACTGTATCCCTCTGACCTTCTTATTGCCGGTGAATCACAGTAATTGAATCGGAATTAAATAGAAAAGGCATAATGCCGACTTAAGTACAAGAAAACTGACTCTTCTTACTGTGTATGTTTTGAACCTTTCCTGTGACACTAGTTATGGATTCCGATGCTTCACTTCAGGTATACTGTATCTCTCTCACCTTCTTATTGACGATTAAACACAGAAATTCCATCGGAATTAAATACAAAAGGCAAAACGCCGACACAAGTACAAGAAGACTGGCTCTTCTTACTGCCTGTGTTTTGAACCTTTCCTGTGATACCGGTTTTAGATTCCGATGCTTCACTTCAGGTTTACTGTATACCATGGTCCTTCTTATTGACGTCGAAACACAGAAATTGCATCGGAATTAAACAGAAAAGGTACAATGGCTACTTAAGTACAAGAAAACTGACTCTTCTTACTGTCTATGTTTTGAACCTTTCCTGTGACACTACTTATAGAATCCGATGATTCAGTTCAGGTTCACTGTATTACTCTGACCTTCTTATTGACGATGAAACACAGAAATTGCATCGGAATTAAATACATAGGCACAATTGTGACTCAAGAACATGATGACTGGCTCTTCCTACTGTCTATGCTTTGAACCATTCCAGTGACACTAGTTTTAGATTCCGATGCTTCACTTCAGGTTAACTGTATCACTCTGACCTTCTTATTGATGATGAAACAAAGAAATTGTATCGGAAATAAATAGAAAAGGCACTATGCCGACTTAAGTACAAGAAAACTGACTCTTCTTACTGTCTATGCTTTGAACCATTCCTGTGACACTAGTTATAGATTCCGATGCTTCACTTCAGGTTGACTGTATCCCTCTGACCTTCTTATTGACGATGAAGCACAGAGATTGCATCGGAATTAAATACAAAAAGCACTATGCTGACTTAAGTACAAGAAGACTGACTCTTCTTACTGTCAATGTTTTGAACCATTCCTGTGACACTAGTTATAGATTCCGATGCTTCACTTCAGGTTTACTGTATCCCTCTGTCCTTCTCATTGATGATGAAACACAGAAATTGCTTCGGAATTAAATACATAGGCACAATGCCGACTCAAGTACAAGAAGACTGGCCCTTCTAACTGTCTATGTTTGAACCACTCCTGTGACACTAGTTATAGATTCCGATGCTTCACTTCAGGTTTACTGTATCTTTTGGACCATCTTACTGACGATGTAACACAGAAACTGAATCGGAATTAAATACAAAAGGTACAATGATGACTTAAGTACAAGAAGACTGACTCTTCCTACTGTCTATGCTTTGAACCATTCCTGTGACACTAGTTATAGATTCCGATGCTTCACTTCATGTTTACTGTATCCTTTTGACCATCTTATTGCCGATGAATCACAGAAATTCAATCGGAATTAAATATAAAAGTCACACTGCCGACTTAGGTACAAGAAGACTGACACTTCTTACTGTCTATGTTATGAACCATTCCTGTGACACTATTTATAGATTACGATGCTTCACTTCAGGTATACTCTATCTCTCTGACCTTCTTATTGACGATTAAACACAGAAATTGCTTCGGAATTAAATGGAAAAGGCACATTGCCGACTTAAGTAGAAGAAAAAAGACTCTTCCTACTGTCTATGTTTTGAAGCATTCCCGTGACACCAGTTATAGATACCGATGATTCACTTCAGGTTTACTGTATCCCTCTGACCTTCTTATTGACGATGAAACACAGAAATTGCATCGGAATTAAATACAAAAGGCACAATGCCTACTTAAGTACAAGAAGAATGACTCTTCTTACTGACTATCTTTTGAACATTTCCTGTGAGACCAGTTTTAGATTCTGATGATTCACCATATGTTTACAGTATCCAATGGACCTTCTTATTGACGATGAAACACAGAAATTGCATCGGAATTGAATACAAAAGGCACAACGCCGACTTAAGTACCAGAAGACTGACTCTTCTTACTGACTATCTTTTCGACATTTCCTGTGAGACCAGTTTTAGATTCCGATGCTTCACTATATGTTTACTGTATCCCTTGGACCTTCTTATTGTCGATGAAACACAGAAATTGCATCGGAATTAAATACAAAACGCACAATGCCTACTTAAGTACAAGAAGACTGACTCTTCTTACTGACTATGATTTCAACATTTCCTGTGCGACCAGTTTTAGATTCCGATGCTTCACTATAAAGTTACTGTATGCCTTGGACCTTCTTATCGACGATGAAACACAGAAATTGTATCGGAATTAAATAGAAAAGGCACAATGCCGACTTAAGTACAAGAAAACTGACTCTTCTTACTGTCTATGTTTTGAACCATTCCTGTGACACTAGTTAAACATTCCGATGCTTCACTTCAGGTTTACTGTATCCATCTGACCTTCTTATTGACGATGAAACACAGAAATTGCATCGGAATTAAATACAATAGCCAAAATGCCGACTTAAGTACAAGAAAACTGACTCTTCTCATTGTCTTTGTTTGAACCATTCCTGTGACACTAGTTATTGATTTCGATGCTTCACTTCAGGTTTACTGTATCCCTCTGACCTACTTATTGACGATGAAACACAGAAACTGCATCGGAATTAAATACAAAAGGCACAATGCTGAATTAAGTACAAGAAAACTTACTATTGTTACTGTCTATGTTTTGAACCATTCCTGTGACACTAGTTATAGATTCCGATGCTTCACTTAAGGTTTACTGTATCCTTCTGACCTTCTTATTGACGATGAAACACAGAAATTGCATCATTATTAAAAACATAGGCACAATGCCGACTTAAGTACAAGAAGACTGACTCTTCTTACTGTCTATGTTTTGAACCATTCCTGTGACACTATTTATAGATTTCGATGCTTCACTTCATGTTTACTGTATCTCTCTGACCTTCTTATTGACGATGAAACACAGAAATTGCATCGGAATTAAACAGAAAAGGCACAATGCCGACTTAAGTACAAGAAAACTGGCTCTTCCTACTGTCTATGTTTTGAAACATTCCCGTGACACTAGTTACAGATTCCGATGATTCAGTTCAGGTTTACTGTATTACTCTGACCTTCTTATTGACGATGAAACACAGAAATTGCATCGGAATCAAATACAAAAACACAATGCCGAATTAAGTACAAGAGAACTACTCTTCCTAATGTCTATGTTTTGAACCATTCCTGTGACACTAATTGTAGCTTCCGATGCTTCACTTCGGGTTTACTGTATCCCACTGACCTTCGTATTGACGATGAAACACAGAAACTTCATCGGAATTAAATACAAAAGGCACAATGCCAACTCAATTACAAGAAGACTGGCTCTTCTTACTGATTATGTTTTGAACCATTCCTGTGACACTAGTTATAGATTCCGATGCTTCACTTCAGGTTTACTGTATCCCTCTGACCTTCTTATTGACGATGAAACCCAGAAATTGCATCGGAATTAAATACATAGGCACAATTGTGACTCAAGTACATGAAGACTGGCTCTTCCTACTGTCTATGCTTTGAACCATTCCAGTGACACTAGTTATAGATTCCGATGCTTCACTTCAGGTTAACTGTATCCCTCTGACCTTCTTATTGACGATGAAACAAAGAAATGGTATCGGAAATAAATAGAAAAGGCACTATGCCGACTTAAGTACAAGAAAACTGACTCTTCTTACTGTCTATGTTTTGAACCATTCGTGTGACACTAGTTATAGATTCCGATGCTTCACTTCAGGTAGACTGTATCCCTATGACGTTCTTATTGACGATGAAGCACAGAAATTGCATCGGAATTAAATACAAAAAGCACAATGCTGACTTAAGTGCAAGAAAACTGACTCTTCTTACTGTCAGTGTTTTGAACCATTCCTGTGACACTAGTTATAGATTCCAATGCTTCACTTCAGGTTTACTGTATCTTTTGGACCTTCTTACTGACGATGAAACACAGAAATTTAATCGGAATTAAATACAAAACGTACAATGCCGACTTAAGTACAAGAAGACTGACTCTTCCTACTGTCTATGCTTTGAACCACTCCTGTGACACTAGTTATAGATTGCGATGCTTCACTTCAGGTTTACTGTATCCCTTTGACCGTCTTATTGCCGATGAATCACAAAAATTGAATCGGAATTAAATATAAAAGTCACATTGCCGACTTAGGTACAAGAAGACTGACACTTCTTACTGTCTATGTTATGAACCATTCCTGTGACACTATTTATAGATTCCGATGCTTCACTTCAGGTTTACTGTATCTCTCTGACATTCTTATTGACGATGAAACACAGAAAATGCTTCGGAATTAAATGGAGAAGGCACATTGCCGACTTAAGTACAAGAAAACAGACTCTTCCTACTGTCTATGTTTTGAAGCATTCCCGTGTCACCAGTTACAGATTCCGATGATTCACTTCAGGTTTACTGTATCCCTCTGACCTTCTTATTGATGATGAAACACAGAAATTGCATCGGAATCAAATACAAAAGCACAATGCCGGATTAAGGACAAGAGAACTACTCTTCCTACAGGCTATGCTTTGAACCATTCCTGTGACACTAATTGTAGCTTCCGATGCTTCACTTCAGGTTTACTGTATCCCACTGACCCTCGTATTGACGATGAAACACAGAAACTGCATCGGAATTTAATACAGAAGGCACAATGCCAACTCACTTACAAGAAGACTGGCTCTTCTTACTGTCTATGTTTTGGACCATTCCTGTGACACTAGTTATAGCATCTGATGCTTCACTTCAGGTTTACTGTATCCCTCTGACCTTCTTATTGCCGATGAATCACAGTAATTGAATCGGAATTAAATAGAAAAGGCATAATGCCGACTTAAGTACAAAAAAACTGACTCTTCTTACTGTGTATGTTTTGAACCTTTCCTGTGACACTAGTTATGGATTCCGATGCTTCACTTCAGGTATACTGTATCTCTCTCACCTTCTTATTGACGATTAAACACAGAAATTCCATCGGAATTAAATACAAAAGGCAAAACGCCGACACAAGTACAAGAAGACTGGCTCTTCTTACTGCCTGTGTTTTGAACCTTTCCTGTGATACCGGTTTTAGATTCCGATGCTTCACTTCAGGTTTACTGTATACCATGGTCCTTCTTATTGACGTCGAAACACAGAAATTGCATCGGAATTAAACAGAAAAGGTACAAAGGCTACTTAAGTACAAGAAAACTGACTCTTCTTACTGTCTATGTTTTGAACCTTTCCTGTGACACTACTTATAGAATCCGATGATTCAGTTCAGGTTCACTGTATTACTCTGACCTTCTTATTGACGATGAAACACAGAAATTGCATCGGAATTAAATACATAGGCACAATTGTGACTCAAGAACATGATGACTGGCTCTTCCTACTGTCTATGCTTTGAACCATTCCAGTGACACTAGTTTTAGATTCCGATGCTTCACTTCAGGTTAACTGTATCACTCTGACCTTCTTATTGATGATGAAACAAAGAAATTGTATCGGAAATAAATAGAAAAGGCACTATGCCGACTTAAGTACAAGAAAACTGACTCTTCTTACTGCCTATGCTTTGAACCATTCCTGTGACACTAGTTATAGATTCCGATGCTTCACTTCAGGTTGACTGTATCCCTCTGACCTTCTTATTGACGATGAAGCACAGAGATTGCATCGGAATTAAATACAAAAAGCACTATGCTGACTTAAGTACAAGAAGACTGACTCTTCTTACTGTCAATGTTTTGAACCATTCCTGTGACACTAGTTATAGATTCCGATGCTTCACTTCAGGTTTACTGTATCCCTCTGTCCTTCTCATTGATGATGAAACACAGAAATTGCTTCGGAATTAAATACATAGGCACAATGCCGACTCAAGTACAAGAAGACTGGCCCTTCTAACTGTCTATGTTTGAACCACTCCTGTGACACTAGTTATAGATTCCGATGCTTCACTTCAGGTTTACTGTATCTTTTGGACCATCTTACTGACGATGTAACACAGAAATTGAATCGGAATTAAATACAAAAGGTACAATGATGACTTAAGTACAAGAAGACTGACTCTTCCTACTGTCTATGCTTTGAACCATTCCTGTGACACTAGTTATAGATTCCGATGCTTCACTTCATGTTTACTGTATCCTTTTGACCTTCTTATTGCCGATGAATCACAGAAATTCAATCGGAATTAAATATAAAAGTCACACTGCCGACTTAGGTACAAGAAGACTGACACTTCTTACTGTCTATGTTATGAACCATTCCTGTGACACTATTTATAGATTACGATGCTTTACTTCAGGTATACTCTATCTCTCTGACCTTCTTATTGACGATGAAACACAGAAATTGCTTCGGAATTAAATGGAAAAGGCACATTGCCGACTTAAGTACAAGAAAAAAGACTCTTCCTACTGTCTATGTTTTGAAGCATTCCCGTGAGACCAGTTATAGATACCGATGATTCACTTCAGGTTTACTGTATCCCTCTGACCTTCTTATTGACGATGAAACACAGAAATTGCATCGGAATTAAATACAAAAGGCACAATGCCGACTTAAGTACAAGAAGACTGACTCTTCTTACTGACTATCTTTTGAACATTTCCTGTGAGACCAGTTTTAGATTCTGATGATTCACCATATGTTTACAGTATCCCTTGGACCTTCTTATTGACGATGAAACACAGAAATTGCATCGGAATTGAATACAAAAGGCACAATGCCGACTAAAGTACCAGAAGACTGACTCTTCTTACTGACTATCTTTTCGACATTTCCTGTGAGACCAGTTTTAGATTCCGATGCTTCACTATATGTTTACTGTATCCCTTGGACCTTCTTATTGTCGATGAAACACAGAAATTGCATCGGAATTAAATACAAAACGCACAATGCCTACTTAAGTACAAGAAGACTGACTCTTCTTACTGACTATGATTTCAACATTTCCTGTGCGACCAGTTTTAGATTCCGATGCTTCACTATAAGTTTACTGTATGCCTTGGACCTTCTTATCGACGATGAAACACAGAAATTGTATCGGAATTAAATAGAAAAGGCACAATGCCGACTTAAGTACAAGAAAACTGACTCTTCTTACTGTCTATGTTTTGAACCATTCCTGTGACACTAGTTAAACATTCCGATGCTTCACTTCAGGTTTACTGTATCCATCTGACCTTCTTATTGACGATGAAACACAGAAATCGCATCGGAATTAAATACAACAGCCAAAATGCCGACTTAAGTACGAGAAAACTGACTCTTCTCATTGTCTTTGTTTGAACCATTCCTGTGACACTAGTTATTGATTTCGATGCTTCACTTCAGGTTTACTGTATCCCTCTGACCTACTTATTGACGATGAAACACAGAAACTGCATCGGAATTAAATACAAAAGGCACAATGCTGAATTAAGTACAAGAAAACTGACTATTGTTAGTGTCTATGTTTTGAACCATTCCTGTGACACTAGTTATAGATTCCGATGCTTCACTTCAGGTTTACTGTATCTCTCTGGCCTTCTTATTGACGATGAAACACAGAAATTGCATCGGAATTAAATACAAAAGGCACAATGCCGACTTAAGTACAAGAAGACTGACTCTTCTTACTGTCTATGTTTTGAACCATTCCTGTGACACTAGTTATAGATTCCGATGCTTCACTTCAGGTTTACTGTATCCTTCTGACCTTCTTATTGACGATGAAACACAGAAATTGCATCATTATTAAAAACATAGGCACAATGCCGACTCAAGTACAAGAAGACTGGCCCTTCTAACTGTCTATGTTTGAACCACTCCTGTGACACTAGTTATAGATTCCGATGCTTCACTTCAGGTTTACTGTATCTTTTGGACCATCTTACTGACGATGTAACACAGAAATTGAATCGGAATTAAATACAAAAGGTACAATGATGACTTAAGTACAAGAAGACTGACTCTTCCTACTGTCTATGCTTTGAACCATTCCTGTGACACTAGTTATAGATTCCGATGCTTCACTTCATGTTTACTGTATCCTTTTGACCTTCTTATTGCCGATGAATCACAGAAATTCAATCGGAATTAAATATAAAAGTCACACTGCCGACTTAGGTACAAGAAGACTGACACTTCTTACTGTCTATGTTATGAACCATTCCTGTGACACTATTTATAGATTACGATGCTTTACTTCAGGTATACTCTATCTCTCTGACCTTCTTATTGACGATGAAACACAGAAATTGCTTCGGAATTAAATGGAAAAGGCACATTGCCGACTTAAGTACAAGAAAAAAGACTCTTCCTACTGTCTATGTTTTGAAGCATTCCCGTGAGACCAGTTATAGATACCGATGATTCACTTCAGGTTTACTGTATCCCTCTGACCTTCTTATTGATGATGAAACACAGAAATTGCATCGGAATTAAATACAATAGGCACAATGCCGACTTAAGTACAAGAAGACTGACTCTTCTTACTGACTATCTTTTGAACATTTCCTGTGAGACCAGTTTTAGATTCTGATGATTCACCATATGTTTACAGTATCCCTTGGACCTTCTTATTGACGATGAAACACAGAAATTGCATCGGAATTGAATACAAAAGGCACAATGCCGACTAAAGTACCAGAAGACTGACTCTTCTTACTGACTATCTTTTCGACATTTCCTGTGAGACCAGTTTTAGATTCCGATGCTTCACTATATGTTTACTGTATCCCTTGGACCTTCTTATTGTCGATGAAACACAGAAATTGCATCGGAATTAAATACAAAACGCACAATGCCTACTTAAGTACAAGAAGACTGACTCTTCTTACTGACTATGATTTCAACATTTCCTGTGCGACCAGTTTTAGATTCCGATGCTTCACTATAAGTTTACTGTATGCCTTGGACCATCTTATCGACGATGAAACACATAAATTGTATCGGAATTAAATAGAAAAGGCACAATGCCGACTTAAGTACAAGAAAACTGACTCTTCTTACTGTCTATGTTTTGAACCATTCCTGTGACACTAGTTAAACATTCCGATGCTTCACTTCAGGTTTACTGTATCCATCTGACCTTCTTATTGACGATGAAACACAGAAATCGCATCGGAATTAAATACAACAGCCAAAATGCCGACTTAAGTACGAGAAAACTGACTCTTCTCATTGTCTTTGTTTGAACCATTCCTGTGACACTAGTTATTGATTTCGATGCTTCACTTCAGGTTTACTGTATCCCTCTGACCTACTTATTGACGACGAAACACAGAAACTGCATCGGAATTAAATACAAAAGGCACAATGCTGAATTAAGTACAAGAAAACTGACTATTGTTAGTGTCTATGTTTTGAACCATTCCTGTGACACTAGTTATAGATTCCGATGCTTCACTTCAGGTTTACTGTATCTCTCTGGCCTTCTTATTGACGATGAAACACAGAAATTGCATCGGAATTAAATACAAAAGGCACAATGCCGACTTAAGTACAAGAAGACTGACTCTTCTTACTGTCTATGTTTTGAACCATTTGTGTGACTCTAGTTATAGTTTCCGATGCTTAACTTCAGGTTTACTGTATCCCTCTGACCTTCTTATTGACGATGAAACACAGAAATTGCATCGGAATTAAATACAAAAGGCACAATGCCGACTCAAGTACAAGAAGACTAGCTCTTCCTACTGTCTATGTCTTGCACCATTCCTGTGACACTAGTTATAGATTCCGATGCTTCACTTCAGGTTTACTGTATCCTTCTGACCTTCTAATTGACGATGAAACACAGAAATTGCATCATTATTAAAAACATAGGCACAATGCCGACTTAAGTACAAGAAGACTGACTCTTCTTACTGTCTATGTTTTGAACCATTCCTGTGACACTATTTATAGATTTCGATGCTTCACTTCACGTTTACTGTATCTCTCTGACCTTCTTATTGACGATGAAACACAGAAATTGCATCGGAATTAAACAGAAAAGGCACAATGCCGACTTAAGTACAAGAAAACTGACTCTTCTTAATGTCTATGTTTTGAAACATTCCCGTGACACTAGTTACAGATTCCGATGATTCAGTTGAGGTTTACTGTATTACTCTGACCTTCTTATTGACGATGAAACACAGAAATTGCATCGGAATCAAATACAAAAACACAATGCCGAATTAAGGACAAGAGAACTACTCTTCCTACTGTCTATGTTTTGAACCATTCCTGTGACACTAATTGTAGCTTCCGATGCTTCACTTCGGGTTTACTGTATCCCACTGACCTTCGTATTGACGATGAAACACAGAAACTTCATCGGAATTAAATACAAAAGGCACAATGCCAACTCAATTACTAGAAGACTGGCTCTTCTTACTGATTATGTTTTGAATCATTCCTGTGACACTAGTTATAGATTCCGATGCTTCACTTCAGGTTTACTGTATCCCTCTGACCTTCTTATTGACGATGAAACCCAGAAATTGCATCGGAATTAAATACATAGGCACAATTGTGACTCAAGTACATGAAGACTGGCTCTTCCTACTGTCTATGCTTTGAACCATTCCAGTGACACTAGTTATAGATTCCGATGCTTCACTTCAGGTTAACTGTATCCCTCTGACCTTCTTATTGACGATGAAACAAAGAAATTGTATCGGAAATAAATAGAAAAGGCACTATGCCGACTTAAGTACAAGAAAACTGACTCTTCTTACTGTCTATGTTTTGAACCATTCCTGTGACACTAGTTATAGATTCCGATGCTTCACTTCAGGTAGACTGTATCCCTATGACGTTCTTATTGACGATGAAGCACAGAAATTGCATCGGAATTAAATACAAAAAGCACAATGCTGACTTAAGTGCAAGAAGACTGACTCTTCTTACTGTCAGTGTTTTGAACCATTCCTGTGACACTAGTTATAGATTCCGATGCTTCACTTCAGGTTTACTGTATCCCTCTGCCCTTCTCATTGACGATGAAACACAGAAATTGCTTCGGAATTAAATACATAGGCACAATGCCGACTCAAGTACAAGAAGACTGGCTCTTCTAACTGTCTATGTTTGAACCACTCCTGTGACACTAGTTATAGATTCCGATGCTTCACTTCAGGTTTACTGTATCTTTTGGACCTTCTTACTGACGATGAAACACAGAAATTGAATCGGAATTAAATACAAAACGTACAATGCCGACTTAAGTACAAGAAGACTGACTCTTCCTACTGTCTATGCTTTGAACCATTCCTGTGACACTAGTTATAGATTCCGATGCTTCACTTCAGGTTTACTGTATCCCTTTGACCTTCTTATTGCCGATGAATCACAAAAATTGAATCGGAATTAAATATAAAAGTCACATTGCCGACTTAGGTACAAGAAGACTGACACTTCTTACTGTCTATGTTATGAACCATTCCTGTGACACTATTTATAGATTCCGATGCTTCACTTCAGGTTTACTGTATCTCTCTGACATTCTTATTGACGATGAAACACAGAAATTGCTTCGGAATTAAATGGAAAAGGCACATTGCCGACTTAAGTACAAGAAAACAGACTCTTCCTACTGTCTATGCTTTGAAGCATTCCCGTGACACCAGTTACAGATTCCGATGATTCACTTCAGGTTTACTGTATCCCTCTGACCTTCTTATTGATGATGAAACACAGAAATTGCATCGGAATCAAATACAAAAGCACAATGCAGGATTAAGTACAAGAGAACTACTCTTCCTACTGTCTATGCTTTGAACCATTCCTGTGACACTAATTGTAGCTTCCGATGCTTCACTTCAGGTTTACTGTATCCCACTGACCTTCGTATTGACGATGAAACACAGAAACTGCATCGGAATTTAATACAGAAGGCACAAAGCCAACTCAATTACAAGAAGACTGGCTCTTCTTACTGTCTATGCTTTGAACCATTCCTGTGACACTAGTTATAGATTCCGATGCTTCACTTCAGGTTTACTGTATCCCTCTGACCTTCTTATTGACGATGTAACACAGAAATTGCATCGGAATTAAATACATAGGCACAATTGTGACTCAGGTACATGAAGACTGGCTCTTCTTACTGTCTTTGCTTTGAACCATTCCAGTGTCACTAGTTATAGATTCCGATGCTTCACTTCAGGTTACCTGTATCCCTCTGACCTCCTTATTGACGATGAAACAAAGAAATTGCATCGGAATTAAATAGAAAAGGCACTATGCCGACTTAAGGACAAGAAGACTGGCTCTTCTTACGGTCTATGCTTTGAACCATTCCTGTGACACTAGTTATAGATTCCGATCCTTCACTTCAGGTTTACTGTATCCCTCTGACCTTCTTATTGACGATGAAACACAGAAATTGCATCGGAATTAAATACAAAAGGCACAATGCCGACTCAAGTACAAGAAGACTGACTCTTCCTACTGTCTATGTTTTGAACCATTCCTGTGACACTAGTTATAGATTCCGATGCTTCATTTCGGGTTTACTGTATCCCTTGAACCTTCTTATTAACGATGAAACACGGAAATTGCATCAGTATTAAATATAAAAGTCACATTGCCGACTTAGGTACAAGAAGACTGACACTTCTTACTGTCTATGTTTGGACCATTCCTGTGACACTAGTTATAGCATCTGATGCTTCACTTCAGGTTTACTGTATCCCTCTGACCTTCTTATTGACGATTAAACACAGAAATTGCATCGGAAATAAATAGAAAAGGCACAATGCCGACTTAAGTACAAGAAAACTGACTCTTCTTACTGTGTATGTTTTGAACCATTCCTGTGACACTAGTTATAGATTCCGATGCTTCACTTCAGGTATACTGTAACTCTCTGACCTTCTTGTTGACGATGAAACAGAGAAATTGCATAGGAATTAAATACAAAAGGCACAACGCCGACTTAAGTACAAGAAGACTGACCCTTGTTACTGAATATCTTTTGAACATTTCCTGTGAGACCAGTTTTAGATTCCGCTGCTTCACTATATGTTTACTGTATTCCTTGGACCTTCTTATTGACGATGAAACACAGAGATTGCATCGGAATTAAATAGAAAAGGCACAATGTGGACTTAAGAACAAGAAATCTGACTCTTCTTACTGTGTATAATTTGAACCATTCCTGTGACACTAGTTACAGCTTTCGATGATTCACTTCAGGTATACTGTAACTCTCTGACCTTCTTGTTGACGATGAAACACAGAAATTGCATAGGAATTAAATACAAAAGACACAATGCCGACTCAAGTACAAGAAGACTGGCTCTTCTTACTGTCTATGTTTTGAAACTTTCCAGTGAGAACGGTTTTAGATTCCGATGCTTCACTTCAGGATTACAGTATCTCTCTGACCTTCTTATTTGACGATGAAACACAGAAATTGAAGCGGAATTAAATACAAAAGGCACAATGCCGACTCAAGTACAAGAAGACTGGCTCTTCTTACTGTCTATGATTTGACCCATTCCCGTGACACTAGTTATATATCCTGATGCTTCCCTTCAGGTTTACTGTATCCCTCTGACCTTCTTATTGACGATGAAACACAGAAATTGCAAAGGAATTAAATACAAGAGGCACAATGCCGACTGAAGTACAAGAAAACTGACTCTTCATACTTTCTATGTTTTGAACCATTCCTATGACACTAGTTATAGATTCCGTTGCTTCACTTCAGGTTCACTGTATCCCTCTGACCTTCTTATTGACGATGAAACACAGAAATTGCATCGGAATGAAATACAGAAGGCACAATGCCGACTTAAGTAGAAGAAAACTGACTCTTCTTACTGTCTATGTTTTGAACCATTGCTGTGACACTAGTTGTAGATTCCGATGTTTCACTTCTGGTGTACTCTATCGCTCTGACCTTCTCATTGACGATGTAACACAGAAATTGCATCGGAATTAAATAGAAAAGGCACAATGCCGACTTAAGTACAAGAAAACAGACTCTTCTTACTGTCTATGTTTTGAACCATTCTTGTGACACTAGTTACACATTTCGATGCTTCACTTCAGGTTTACTTTATCCCTCTGACCTTCTTATTGACGATGAAACACAGGAATTGCATCGGAATTAAATAGAAAAGGCACAATGCCGACTTAAGTACATGAAAACTGATTCATCTTATTCTCTATGTATCGAACCATGCCTCTGACACTACTTATAGATTCCGATGCTTAACTTCAGGTTTACTGTATCCCTCTGACCTTCTTATTGACGATGAAACACAGAAATTGTATCGGAATTAAATACAAAAGGCACAATGCCGACTTAAGTACAAGAAAACTGACTCTCCTTACTGTCAATGTTTTGAATCATTGCTGTGACACTAGTTACAGATTCCGATGCTTCACTTCCGGTTTACTGTATCCCTCTGACATTCTTATTGACGATGAAACACAGAAATTGCATCGGAATTAAATACAAAAGGCAGAATGCCGACTTAAGTAAAAGAAAACTGACTGTTCTTACTGTCTATGTTATGAACCAAACATATGACACTAGTTATAGATTCCGATGTTTCACTTCAGGTTCACTGTATCCCTCTGACCTTCTTATTGACGATGAAACACAGAAATTGCATCGGAATTAAATACAAATGGCACAATGCCACCTCAAGTACAAGAAGACTTGCTCTTCTTACTGTGTATGTTTGAAACTTTCCTGTAAGACCGGTTTTAGATTCCGATGCTTCACTTCAGGTTTACTGTTTCCCTCTGACCTTCTTATTGACGATGAAACACAGGAATTGCATCGGAATTAAATAGAAAAGGCACAATGCCGACTTAAGTACATGAAAACTGATTCATCTTATTATCTATGTATCGAACCATGCCTGTGACACTACTTATAGATTCCGATGCTTAACTTCAGGTTTACTGTATCCCTCTGACCTTCTTATTGACGATGAAACACGGAAATTGCATCGGAATTAAATACAAAAGGCACAATGCCGACTCATGTACAAGAAGACATTCTCTTCTTACTGTCTATGTTTTGATCCATTCCTGTGACACTAGTTATAGATTCCGATGCTTCACTTCAGCTATACTGTATCCCGGTGACATTCTTATTGACGATAAAACACAGAAATTGCATCAGAATTAAATACGAAAGGCACAATACTGACTTAAGTACAAGAACACTGACTCTTCCTACTGACTATGATATCAACGTTTCCTGTGAGACCAGTTTGAGATTCCGATGCTTCACTATATGTTTACTGTCTCCCTTGGACCTTCTTATTGACGATGAAACACAGAAATTGCATCGGAATTAAATAGAAAAGACACAATGCGAACTTAAGTACTAGAAAACTGACTCTTCTTACTGTGTATGTTCTGAACCATTCCTGTGACACTAGTTACAGATTCCGATGCTTCACTTCAGGTATACTGTATCTCTCTGACCTTCGTGTTGACGATGAAACACGGAAATTGCATAGGAATTAAATACAAATGGCACAATGCCGACTCAAGTGCAAGAAGACTGGCTCCACTTACTGTCTATGTTTTGAAACTTTCCTGTGAGACCGGTTTTAGATTACGATGCTTCACTTCTGGTTTACTGTGTCCCTTTAAATCTTCTTATTGATGACGAAACACAGAAATTGCAACGGAATTAAATAGAAAAGTCACAATGCCGACTTAAGTACAAGAAAACTGACTCTTCATACTTTCTATGTTTTGAACCATTCCTGTGACACTAGTTGTAGATTCCGATGCTTCACTTCAGGTTTACTTTATCCCTCTGACCTTCTTATTGACGATGAAACAGAGGAATTGCATCGGAATGAAATAGAAAAGGCACAATGCCGAGTTAAGTACATGAAAACTGATTCATCTTATTAACTATGTATCGAACCATGGATGTGACACTACTTACAGATTCCGATGCTTAACTTCAGGTTTACTGTATCCCTCTGACCTTCTTATTGACGATGAAACACAGAAATTGCCTCGGAATTAAATACAAAAGGCAGAATGCCGCCTTAAGTACAAGAAGACTGACTCTTCTTACTGACTATTTTTGAACATTTCGTGTGAGAACAGTTTTAGATTCTGCTGCTTCACTATATGTTTACTGCATCCCTTGGACCTTCTTATTGACGATGAAACACAGAAATTGCATCGGAATTAAATACAAAAGGCACAACACCGACTTAAGTACAAGAAGACTGACTCTTCTTACTGACTATCTTTTGAACATTTCCTGTGAGACCAGTTTTAGATTGCGATGCTTCACTTTATGTTTACTGTATCCCTTGGACCTTCTTATTGACGATTAAACACAGAAATTGCATCGGAATTAAATGCAAAAGCCACAATGCCGACTTAAGTACAAGTAGACTGACTCTTCTTACTGACTATGTTTTGAACATTTCGTGTGAGACCAGTTTTAGATTCCGATGCTTCACTATATGTTTACTGTATCCCTTGGACCTTCTTATTGACGATGAAACACAGAAATTGCATCAGAATTAAATACAAAAGGCACAATGCTGGCTTAAGTACAAGAAAACTGACTCTTCTTACTGTGTATGTTTAAACCATTCCTGTGACACTAGTTACAGATTCCGGTGCTTCACTTCAGTTATACTGTATCTCTCTGACCTTCTTGTTGACGATGAAACACAGAAATTGCATAGGAATTAAATACAAGAGGCACAATGCCGACTGAATTACAAGAAGACTGGCTCCTCTTACTGCCTATGCTTTGAAACTTTCCTGTGAGACCGGTTTTAGATTCCGGTGTTTCACTTCAGGTTTACTGTATCCCTCTGACGTTCTTATTGTCGATGAAACACAGAAATTGTATCGGAATTAATTACAAAAGGCACAATGCCGACTTAAATACAAGAAAACTGTCTCTTCTTACGGTCTATGTTTTGAACCATTCCTGTGACACTAGTTACAGATTCCGATGTTTCACTTCCGGTTTACTGTATCCCTCTGTCCTTCTTATTGACGGTGAAACACAGAAATTGCATCGGAAATAAATACAAAAGTTACAATGCCGACTTAAGTACAAGAAAACTGACACTTCTTACTGTCTATGTTTTGAACCATTCCTGTGACACTAGTTATAGATTCCGATGCTTCACTTCAGGTTTACTGTATCCCTCTGACCTTCCTATTGACGATGAAACACAGAAATTGCATCGGAAATAAATATAAAAGGCACAATGCCGACTTAAGTACAAGAAAACTGACTCTTTTTACTGTCTATGTTTTGAACAATTCCTGTGACACTAGTTATAGATTCCGATGCTTCACTTCAGGATTACTGTATCCCTCTGACCTTCTTATAGACGATCAAAACAGAAATTGCATCGGAATTAAATACAAAAGGCAAATTGCCGACTTAAGTACAAGAAAACTGACTCTTCTTATTGTCTATGCTTTGAAACATTCATGTGACACTAGTTATAGATTCCGATGCTTCACTTCAGGTTTACTGTATCCCTCTGACCTTCTTATTGACGATGAAACACAGATATTGCATCGGAATTAAATAGAAAAGGCACAATGCCGACTTAAGTTCAAGAAAACTGACTCTTCTTACTGTCTGTTTTGAACCATTCCTGTGACACTAGTTACAGATTCCGATGCTTCACTTCCGGTTTACTGTATCCCTCTGACCTTCTTATTGACGATGAAACACAGAAATTGCATCGGAATTAAATACAAGAGGCACAATTCCGACTTAGATACAAGAAATCTGACTCTTCTTAATGTCTATGCTTTGAAAAATTCCTGTGACACTAGTTATTCATTCCGATGCTTCACTTCAGATTTACTGTATCCCTCTGATCTTCTTATTGACGATGAACCACAGAAATTGCAACGGAATTAAATACAAGAGGCACAATGCCGACTTAAGTACAAGAAAACTGACTCTTCATACTTTCTATGTTTTAAACCATTCCTGTGACACTAGTTGTAGATTCCGATGCTTCACTTCAGGTTTACTCTATCGCTCTGATGTCTTGTTGACGATGTAACACAGAAATTGCATCGGAATTAAATAGAAAAGGCACAATGCCGACTTAAGTACAAGAAAATAGACTCATCTTACTGTCTATGATTTGAACCATTCCTGTGACACTAGTTACACATTCCGATGCTTCACTTCATTTTTACTTTATCCCTCTGACCTTCTTATTGACGATGAAACACAGGAATTGCATCGGAATTAAATAGAAAAGGCACAATGCCGAGTTAAGTTCATGTAAATTGATTCATCTTATTAACTATGTATCGAACCATGAATGTGACACTACTTACAGATTCCGATGCTTAACTTCAGGTTTACTGTATCCCTCTGACCTTCTTATTGACGATGAAACACAGAAATTGCCTCGGAATTAAATACAAAAGGCAGAATGCCGTCTTAAGTACAAGAAGACTGACTCTTCTTACTGACTATGTTTTGAACATTTCGTGTGAGAACAGTTTTAGATTCTGCTGCTTCACTATATGTTTACTGCATCCCTTGGACCTTCTTATTGACGATGAAACACAGAAATTGCATCGGAATTAAATACAAAAGGCACAACGCCGACTTAAGTACAAGAAGACTGACTCTTCTTACTGACTATCTTTTGAACATTTCCTGTGAGACCAGTTTTAGATTCTGATGCTTCACTATATGTTTACTGAATCCCTTGGACCTTCTTATTGACGATGAAACATAGAAGTTGCATCGGAATTAAATACAAAAGGCACAACGCCGACTTAAGTACAAGATGACTGACTCTCCTTACTGACTATGTTTTGAACACTTCCTGTGTGACCAGTTTTAGATTCCGATGCTTCACTATATGTTTACTGCATCCCCCTGACCTTCTTATTGACGATGAAACACAGAAATTGCATCAGTATTAAATACAAAAGGCACAAAGCTGACCTAAGTACAAGAAGACTGACTCTCCCACAGACTATGATTTCAACACTTCCTGTGAGACCAGTTTTAGATTCCGATGCTTCACTATATAATTACTGTATCCCTTGGACTTTCTTATTGGCGATGGAACACTAAAATTGCATCGGAATTAAATACAAAAGGCACAATTCCGACTCAAGTACAAGAAGACTGGCTCTTCTTACTGTCTATGTTTTGAAACTTTCCGATCAGACCGGTTTTAGATCCGGATGCTTCACTTCAGGATTACTGCATCCCTCCGACCTTCTTATTGACGATGCAACACAGAAATTGCATCGGAATTAAATACAAAAGGTACAAAGCCGACTTACGTACAAGAAAACTAACTCTTCTTACTGTCTATGATTTGAACCATTCCTGTGACACTATTTATAGATTCCGATGCTTTACTTCAGGTTTACTGTATCCCTCTGACATTCTTATTGACGATGAAGCACAGAAATTGCATCGGAATTAAATAGAAAAGGCACAATGCCGACTCAAGTACAAGAAGACTGTCTCTTCTTACTGTCTATGTTTTGAACCTTTCCTGTGAGACCGGTTTTAGATTCCGACGCTTCACTTCAGGTTTACTGTACCCTCTGACCTTCTTGATGACGATGAAACACAGAAAATGCATCGGAATTAAATACAAAAGTAAAATGCCGCCCCAAGTACGAGAAGACTGGCTCTTCTTACTGTCTATGTTCTGAAACTTTCCTGTGAGACTGGTTTTAGATTTCGATGCTTCACTTCAGGTTTACTTTATCCCTTTAATCTTCTTATTGACGACGAAACACAGAAATTGCATCGGAATCAAATACAAAAGGCACAATGCAGGCATAAGAACAAGAATACTGTCTCTTCTTGATGTCTATGTTTTGAACCATTCCTGACACACTAGTTACACATTCCGATGCTTCACTTCAGGTTTACTGTATCCCTCTGACCTTCTTATTGACGATGAAACACAGAAATTGCAGCGGAATTAAATACAAAAGTAAAATGCCGACTAAAGTACAAGAAAACTGACTCTTGTTACAATCTTCGTTTTGAGCCATTCCTGTGACACTAGTTATAGATTCTGATGCTTCACTTCAGGTATACTGTATCGCTCTGACCTTCTTATTGACAAAGAAACACAGAAATTGCTTCGGAATTAAATACAAAAGGCACAATGCCGAATTAAGTACAAGAGAACTGAATCTTTTTACTGTCTATGATTTGAACCATTCCTGTGACACTAGTTATAGATTCCGATGCTTCACTTCAGGTTTACTGTATCCCTCTGACCTTCGTATTGACGATGAAACACATAAATTGCATGGGAATTAAAAACAAAAGGCACAATACCGACTGAAGTACAAGAAGGCTGACCCTTCTTACTGACTATGTTTTGAACTATTCCTGTGACACTAGTTATAGATTCCGATGCTTCACTTCATGTTTACTGTATCCCTCTGACGTTCTTATTGACGATGAAACACAGAAATTGAATCAGAATTAAATAGAAAAGGCACAATGCTGACTTAAGTACAAGAAAACTAACTCTTCTTACTGTCTATGTTGTGAACCTTTCCTGTGAGACCAGTTTTAGGGTCCGATGCTTCACTTCAGGTTTACTGTATCCCTTGCACCTTCTTATTGACGATGAAACACAGAAATTGCATAGGAATTAAATACAAAAGGCACAAATCCGACTTAAGTACAAGAAGACTGACTCTCCTTACTGACTATGTTTTGAACATTTCCTGTGAGACAAGTTTAGAGATTCTGATGCTTCACTAAATGTTTACTGTATCCCTTGGACCTTCTTATTGACGATGAAACACAGAAATTGCATCGGAATTAAATACAAAAGGCACAACGCCGACTTAAGTACAAGAAGACTGACTCTTCTTACTGACTATCTTTTGAACATTTCCTGTTATACCAGTTTTAGATTACGCTGCTTCACTATATGTTTACTGTATCCCTTGGACCTTCTTACTGACGATTAAACACAGAAACTGCATCGGAATTAAATACAAAAGGCACAATGCCGACTTAAGTACAAGAAAACTGTTTCTTCTTACTGTCAATGTTTTGAACCAATCCTGTGACACTAGTTACAGATTCCGATGCTTCACTTCCGGTTTACTGTATCCCTCTGACCTTCTAATTGACGATGAAACACAGAAATTGCATCGGAATTAAATACAAGAGGCACAATGCCGACTTAAGTACAAGAAAACTGACTCTTCTTAGTGTCTATGTTTTGAAAAATTCCTGTGACACTAGTTATTGATTCCGATGCTTCACTTCAGATTTACTGTATCCCTCTGATCTTCTAATTGACGATGAAACACAGAAATTGCATCGTTATTAAATACAAAAGGCACAATGCCGACTTAAGTACAATAAAACTGACTGTTCTTACCGTCTATGTTTTGAACTATTCATGTGACACTAGTGTAGATTCCGATGCTTCACTTCAGGTTTACTGTTTCCCTCTGACCTTCTTATTTACGATGAAACACAGAAATTGCATCGGAATTAAATACAAGAGGCACAATGCAAACTTAAGTACAAGAAAACTGACTCTTCTTACTTACTATGTTTTGAACCATTCCTGTGACACTAGTTATAGATTCCGATGCTTCACTTCAGGTTCACTGTATCCCTCTGACCTACTTACTGACGATGAAACACAGAAATTACATCGGAATGAAATACAAAAGGCACACTGCCGACTAAACTGGAAGAAAACAGACTCTTCTTAATGTATATGTTTTGAACCATTCCTGTGACACTAGTTATAGATTCCGATGCTTCACTTCAGGTTATTGTATCACTCTGACCATCTTATTGACGATGAACACAGAAATTGCATCTGAATTAAATACAAAGGCACAATGCCGACTTAAGTACAAGAAAACTGACTCTTCTCACTCTCTATGTTTAGAACCATTCCTATGACACTAGTTGTAGATTCCGATGCTTCTCATCAGGTTTACTGTCTCCCTCTGACCTTCTTATTGACGATGAAACACAGAAATTGCATCGGAATTAAATACAAAGGCACAATACCGACATAAGTACAAGAAAACTGACACTTCTTACTGTCTATGTTTTGAACCATTCCTGTGACACTAGTTATTGATTCCGATTCTTCACTTTAGTTTTACTGTATCGCTCTGACCTTCTTATTGACGATCAAACACAGAAATTGCATCGGAATTAAATACAAAAGGCACAACGCCGTCTTAAGTACAGGAAGACTGACTCTTCTTACTGACTACCTTTTGAACATTTCCTGTTATACCAGTTTTAGATTCCGATGCTTCACTACATGTTTACTGTCTCTTGGACCTTCTTACTGACGATTAAACACAGAAATTGCATCGGAATTAAATACAAAAGGCACAATGCTTACTTAAGTACAAGAAGACTGACTCTTCTTACTGACTACATTTTGAACATTTCCTGTTATACCAGTTTTAGATTCCGATGCTTCACTATATGTTTACTGTCTCTTGGACCTTCTTACTGACGATTAAACACAGAAATTGCATCAGAATTAAATACAAAAGGCACAATGCTGAGTTAAGTACAAGAAGACTGACTCTTCCTACAGACTATGATTTCAACATTTCCTGTGAGACCAGTTTTAGATTCCGATGCTTCACTATATGTTTACTGTATCCCTTGGACCTTCTTATTCACGATGGAACACAGAAATTGCATCGGAATTAAATACAAGAGGCACAATACGGACTGAAGTATATGAAAACTGACTCTTTTTTCTGCGTATGATTTGAACCATTCCCGTGGCACTACTTATAGATTCCGATGCTTCACTTCAGGTATACTATATCTCTCTGTCCTTCGTATTGACGATGAAACACAGAAATTAAATCGGAATTAAATACAAAAGGCACAATGAAGAATCATGTACGAGGAGACTGGCTCTTCTTACAGTCTATGTTTTGAAACTTTACTGTGAGACCGGTTTTAGATTCCGATGCTTCACTATATGTTTACTGTATCCCTTGGACCTTCTTATTGTCGATGACACACAGAAATTGCATCAGAATTAAATACAAATGGCACAATGCCGACTTAAGTACAAGAAAACTGACTCTTCTTACTGTCTATGATTTGAACCATTCCTGGGACACTAGTTACACATTCCGATGCTTCACTTCAGGTTTACTGTATCCCTCTGACCTTCTTATTGACGATGAAACACAGAAATTGCATCGGAATTAAATACAAAAGGCAAAATGCCAACTTAAGTACAAGAAAACTGACCCTTCTTACTGTCTTTCTTTTGAGCCATGCCTGTGACACTAGTTATAGATTTCGATGCTTCACTTCTGGTTTACTGTGTCCCTCTGACCTTCTTATTGACGACTAAACGCAGAAATTGCATCGGAATAAAATACAAATGGCACAATGCCGAGTTAAGTACATGATATCTGACTCTTCTTACTGTCTATGCTTTGAACCATTCCTGTGACACTAGTTATCGATTCCGATGCTTCACTTCAGGCATACTGTATCGCTATGACCTTCTTATTGACGATGAAACACGGAAATTGCTTCGGAATTAAATACAAAAGGCACAATGGCGAATTAAGTACAAGAAGACTGACTCTTCTTACTGACTATCTTTTGAACATTTCCTGTGAGACCAGTTATAGATTCCGATGCTTCACTATATGTTTACTGTATCACTTGGACCTTCTTATCGACGTTGAATCACAGAAATTGCATCAGAATTACATACAAAAGGCACAATGCTGACTTAAGGACAAGAAGACTGAGTCTTCCCACTGACTATGATTTCAACATTTCCTGTGAGAACAGTGTTAGTTTCCGATGCTTCACTATATGTTTACTGTATCTCTTGGACCTTCTTATTGACGATGGAACACAGAAATTGCATCGGAATTAAATAGAAAAGGCACAATGCGGACTTAAGTACAAGAAAACTGACTCTTCTTACTGCGTATGTTTTGAAACACTCCTGTGACACTAGTTATAGATTCCGATGCTTCACTTCTAGTATACTATATCTCTCTGACCTTCTTATTCACGATGAAACACAGAAATTAAATCGAAAATAAATACAAAAGGCACAATGCCGACTCAAGTACAAGAAGACTGGCTCTTCTTACTGTCTATGATCTGAAACTTTCCTATGAGACCGGTTTTAGATTCCGATGCTTCACTTCAGGTTTACTGTATCCCTTGGATTATCTTATTGACGACGAAACAAAGAAATTGCATCGGAATTAAATAGAAAAGGCACAATGCCGACTTAAGTACAAGAAAACTGACTCTTCCTACTGTCTATGATTTTAACCATTCCTGTGACACTAGTTATAGATTCCGATGCTTCACTTCAGGTTTACTGTATCCCTCCGACCTTCTTATTGACGATGGAACACAGAAATTGCATCGGAAATAAATACAAAAGGCACAATGCCGAATCAAGGGCAAGAAGACTGGCTCTTCCTACTGTCAATGTTTTGAACCAATCCTGTGACACTAGTTATAGATTCCGATGCTTCACTTCATGTTTACTGTATCCCTCTGACGTTCTTATTGACGATGAAACACAGAAATTGAATCAGAATTAAATAGAAAACGCACAATGCTGACTTAAGTACAAGAAAACTAACTCTTCTTACTGTCTATGTTGTGAACCTTTCCTGTGAGACCAGTTTTAGGTTCCGATGCTTCACTTCAGGTTTCCTGTATCACTTGCACCTTCTTATTGACGATGAAACACAGAAATTGCATAGGAATTAAATACAAAAGGCACAAATCCGACTTAAGTACAAGAAGACTGACTCTTCTTACTGACTATCTTTTGAACATTTCCTGTTATACCAGTTTTAGATTACGCTGCTTCACTATATGTTTACTGTATCCCTTGGACCTTCTTACTGACGATTAAACACAGAAACTGCATCGGAATTAAATACAAAAGGCACAATGCCGACTTAAGTACAAGAAAACTGTTTCTTCTTACTGTCAATGTTTTGAACCAATCCTGTGACACTAGTTACAGATTCCGATGCTTCACTTCCGGTTTACTGTATCCCTCTGACCTTCTAATTGACGATGAAACACAGAAATTGCATCGGAATTAAATACAAGAGGCACAATGCCAACTTAAGTACAAGAAAACTGACTCTTCTTAGTGTCTATGTTTTGAAAAATACCTGTGACACTAGTTAATGATTCCGATGCTTCACTTCAGATTTACTGTATCCCTCTGATCTTCTAATTGACGATGAAACACAGAAATTGCATCGGAATTAAATACAAAAGGCACAATGCCGACTTAAGTACAATAAAACTGACTGTTCTTACTGTCTATGTTTTGAACTATTCATGTGACACTAGTGTAGATTCCGATGCTTCACTTCAGGTTTACTGTTTCCCTCTGACCTTCTTATTTACGATGAAACACAGAAATTGCATCGGAATTAAATACAAGAGGCACAATGCAAACTTAAGTACAAGAAAACTGACTCTTCTTACTTACTATGTTTTGAACCATTCCTGTGACACTAGTTATAGATTCCGATGCTTTACTTCAGGTTCACTGTATCCCTCTGACCTACTTACTGACGATGAAACACAGAAATTACATCGGAATGAAATACAAAAGGCACACTGCCGACTAAACTGGAAGAAAACAGACTCTTCTTAATGTATATGTTTTGAACCATTCCTGTGACACTAGTTATAGATTCCGATGCTTCACTTCAGGTTATTGTATCACTCTGACCATCTTATTGACGATGAACACAGAAATTGCATCTGAATTAAATACAAAGGCACAATGCCGACTTAAGTACAAGAAAACTGACTCTTCTCACTCTCTATGTTTAGAACCATTCCTATGACACTAGTTGTAGATTCCGATGCTTCTCATCAGGTTTACTGTATCCCTCTGACCTTCTTATTGACGATGAAACACAGAAATTGCATCGGAATTAAATACAAAGGCACAATACCGACATAAGTACAAGAAAACTGACACTTCTTACTGTCTATGTTTTGAACCATTCCTGTGACACTAGTTATTGATTCCGATTCTTCACTTTAGTTTTACTGTATCGCTCTGACCTTCTTATTGACGATCAAACACAGAAATTGCATCGGAATTAAATACAAAAGGCACAATGCCGACTTAAGTACAAGATGACTGACCCTTATTACTGTCTATACTTTGAACCATTCTTGTGACACTAGTTATAGATTCCGATGCTTCACTTCAGGTTCACTGTATCGCTCTGACCTTCTTATTGACAATGAAACACTAAAATTCCATCGGAATGAAATACAAAAGCACAATGCCGACTTAAGTACAAGAAGACTGACATTCCTTACTGACTATGTTTGAACATTCCCTGTGAGACCAGTTTTAGATTCTGTTGCTTCACTATATGTTTACTGTATCCCTTGGACCTTCATATTGACGATGAAACACAGAAATTGCATCAGAATTAAATACAAAAGGCACAACGCCGTCTTAAGTACAGGAAGACTGACTCTTCTTACTGACTACCTTTTGAACATTTCCTGTTATACCAGTTTTAGATTCCGATGCTTCACTATATGTTTACTGTATCCCTTGGACCTTCTTGTTGTCGATGAAACACAGAAATTGCATCAGAATTAAATACAAAAGGCACAATGCTAACTTAAGTACAAGAAGACTGACTCTTCCTACAGACTATGATTTCAACATTTCCTGTGAGACCAGTTTTAGATTCCGATGCTTCACTATATGTTTACTGTATCCCTTGGACCTTCGTATTCACGATGGAAAACAGAAATTGCATCGGAATTAAATACAAGAGGCACAATACGGACTGAAGTATAAGAACACTGACTCTTTTTTCTGCGTATGATTTGAACCATTCCCGTGGCACTACTTATAGATTCCGATGCTTCACATCAGGTATACTATATCTCTCTGTCCTTCGTATTGACGATGAAACACAGAAATTAAATCGGAATTAAATACAAAAGGCACAATGAAGAATCATGTACGAGGAGACTGGCTCTTCTTACAGTCTATGTTTTGAAACTTTCCTGTGAGACCGGTTTTAGATTCCGATGCTTCACTATATGTTTACTGTATCCCTTGGACCTTCTTATTGTCGATGACACACAGAAATTGCATCAGAATGAAATACAAATGGCACAATGCCGACTTAAGTACAAGAAAACTGACTCTTCTTACTGTCTATGATTTGAACCATTCCTGGGACACTAGTTACACATTCCGATGCTTCACTTCAGGTTTACTGTATCCCTCTGACCTTCTTATTGACGATGAAACACAGAAATTGCATCGGAATTAAATACAAAAGGCAAAATGCCAACTTAAGTACAAGAAAACTGACTCTTCTTACTGTCTTTCTTTTGAGCCATTCCTGTGACACTAGTTATAGATTTCGATGCTTCACTTCTGGTTTACTGTGTCCCTCTGACCTTCTTATTGACGACTAAACGCAGAAATTGCATCGGAATTAAATACAAAAGGCACAATGCCGACTTAAGTACAAGAAAACTGTTTCTTCTTACTGTCAATGTTTTGAACCAATCCTGTGACACTAGTTACAGATTCCGATGCTTCAGTTCCGGTTTACTGTATCCCTCTGACCTTCTTATTGACGATGAAACACAGAAATTGCATCGGAAATAAATACAAAAGGCACAATGCCGAATCAAGGGCAAGAAGACTGGCTCTTCCTAATGTCAATGTTTTGAACCAATCCTGTGACACTAGTTATAGATTCTGATGCTTCACTTCATGTTTACTGTATCCCTCTGACGTTCTTATTGACGATGAAACACAGAAATTGAATCAGAATTAAATAGAAAAGGCACAATGCTGACTTAAGTACAAGAAAACTAACTCTTCTTACTGTATATGTTGTGAACCTTTCCTGTGAGACCAGTTTTAGGGTCCGATGCTTCACTTCAGGTTTACTGTATCCCTTGCACCTTCTTATTGACGATGAAACACAGAAATTGCGTAGGAATTAAATACAAAAGGCACAAATCCGACTTAAGTACAAGAAGACTGACTCTCCTTACTGACTATGTTTTGAACATTTCCTGTGAGACAAGTTTAGAGATTCTGATGCTTCACTAAATGTTTACTGTATCCCGTGGACCTTCTTATTGACGATGAAACACAGAAATTGCATCGGAATTAAATACAAAAGACACAACGCCGACTTAAGTACAAGAAGACTGACTCTTCTTACTGACTATCTTTTGAACATTTCCTGTTATACCAGTTTTTGATTACGCTGCTTCACTATATGTTTACTGTATCCCTTGGACCTTCTTACTGACGATTAAACACAGAAACTGCATCGGAATTAAATACAAAAGGCACAATGCCGACTTAAGTACAAGAAAACTGTTTCATCTTACTGTCAATGTTTTGAACCAATCCTGTGACACTAGTTACAGATTCCGATGCTTCAGTTCCGGTTTACTGTATCCCTCTGACCTTCTAATTGACGATGAAACACAGAAATTGCATCGGAATTAAATACAAGAGGCACAATGCCGACTTAAGTACAAGAAAACTGACTCTACTTAGTGTCTATGTTTTGAAAAATACCTGTGACACTAGTTATTGATTCCGATGCTTCACTTCAGATTTACTGTATCCCTCTGATCTTCTAATTGACGATGAAACACAGAAATTGCATCGGAATTAAATACAAAAGGCACAATGCCGACTTAAGTACAATAAAACTGACTGTTCTTACTGTCTATGTTTTGAACTATTCATGTGACACTAGTGTAGATTCCGATGCTTCACTTCAGGTTTACTGTTTCCCTCTGACCTTCTTATTTACGATGAAACACAGAAATTGCATCGGAAATCAATACAAAAGGGACAATGCCGTTCTAAGTGCAAGAAGACTGACTCTTCCTACCGTCTATGTTTGGAACCATTCCTGTGACACTAGTTATAGATTCCGATGCTTCACTTCAGGTTAACTGTATCCCTTGGATGTTCTTATTGACGATGAAACACAGAAATTGCATCGGAATTAAATACAAAAGACACAATGCCGACTTCAGTACATGAAGACCGACTCTTCCTACTGACTATGTTTTGAACCATTCCTGTGACACTAGTTATAGATTCCGATGCTTCACTTGAGGTTTACTGTATCCCTTGGACCTTCTTATTGACGATGAAACACAGAAATTGCATCGCAATTAAAAACTAAAGGCACAATGCCGACATAAGTACAAGAGGACTGACTCTTCTTACTGTCTATGTTTTGAACCATTCCTGCGACACTAGTTATAGATTCCGATGTTTCACTCCAGGTTTACTGTATCCCTTGGACCTTCTTATTGACGATGAAACACAGAAATTGCATCGTAATTAAACACAAAAGGCACAATGCCGACTTAAGGACAAAAAGACTGACTCATCCTACTGACTATGCTTTATACCATTCCTGTGACACTAGCCATAGATTCCGATGCTTCACTCCAGGTTTACTGTATCCCTCTGACCTTCTTTTTTTCGA
This sequence comes from Schistocerca piceifrons, assembly GCF_021461385.2. Classification (NCBI taxonomy): domain Eukaryota; kingdom Metazoa; phylum Arthropoda; class Insecta; order Orthoptera; family Acrididae; genus Schistocerca; species Schistocerca piceifrons. The sequence goes on along the minus strand of NW_025727338.1, from coordinate 34,072 downwards.
TGAAACACAGAAATGGCATCGGAATTAAATACAAAAGGCACAATACCGACTTAAGTACAAGAATACTGACTCTTCTTACTGTCTATCTTTTGAGCCATTCAATTGACACTACTTATAGATTCCGATGCTTCACTCCAGGTTTACTGTATCCCTCTGACATTCTTATTGACGATGAAACACAGAAATTGCATCGGAATTAAATACAAAATGCACAATGCTGACATAAGGACAAGAAGTCTGACTCTTCTTGCTGACAATGATTTGAACCATTCCATTGACACTAGTTATAGACTCCGATGCTTCACTCCAGGTTTACTGTATCCCTTGGACCTTGTTATTGACGATGGAACACAGAAATTGCATCGGAATTAAATAGAAAAGGCACAATGCCGACATAAGTACAAGAAGAATGACTCTTCTTAGTGACTATGTTTTGAACCATTCCTGTGATACTAGTTATAGATTCCGATGATTCACTTCAAGTTTACCGGATCCCTTGGACCTTCTTATTGACGATGAAACACAGACATTGCATCGGAATTAAATCCAAAAGGCAAAATGCCGACTTAAGTACACGAAGACTGACTCTTCTTACTGTCTATGTTTTGAACCATTCCTGTGACACTAGTTATAGATTCCGATGCTACACTCCAGGTTTACTGTATCACTTGGACTTTCTCATTGACGATGAAACACAGAAATTGGATCGGAATTAAATACAAAAGGCACAATGCCGACTTAAGGACAAGAAGACTGACTCTTCTTACTGTCTGTGTTTTGAACCATTCCTGTGACACTAGTTATAGATTCCGATGCTACACTCCAGGTTTACTGTATCACTTGGACCTTCTCATTGACGATGAAACACAGAAATTGGATCGGAATTAAATACAAAAGGCACAATGTCGACTTAAGTACAAGAAGACTGACTCTTCTTACTGTCTATGGATTGAAACATTCCTGTGACACTAGTTATAGATTCCGATGCTTCACTCCAGGTAAACTGTATCCCTTGGACCTTCTTATTGACGATGAAACACAGAAATTGCATCGTAATTAAATACAAAAGGCACAATGCCGACTTAAGTACAAGGAGACTGACTCTTCTTACTGACTATGCTTTGAACCATTCCTGTGACACTAGTTGTAGATTCCAATGCATCACTTCAGGTTTACTGTATACCCTGGACCTTCTTATTGACGTTGAAACACAGAAATTGCATCGGAATTAAATACAAAAGGCACAATGCGACTTAAGTACAAGAAGACTGACTCTTCCTACTGTCTATGTTTTGAACTATTCCTGTATCTCTAGTTTTGGATTCCGATGCTTCACTTCAGGTTTACTGCATCCATCTGACATTCTTATTGACGATGAAACACAGAAATTGCATTGGAATTAAATACAAAAGGCACAATGCCGACTTAAGTACAAGAAGACTGACTCTTCTTACTGTCAATGTTCGGAACCATTCCTGTGACACTAGTTATAGATTCCGACGCTCACTTCAGGTTTACTGTATCCCTCTGACCATCTAATTGACGATGAAACACAGAACTTTCATCGGAATTAAATACAATAGGCACAATGCCGACTTAAGTGCAAGAAGACTGTGTCTTCTTACTGACTATGTTTTGAACCATTCCTGTGACACTAGCTATAGATTCCGATGCTTCACATCAGAATAATTGTATCCCTCTCACCTTCGTATTGACGATGAAACACAGAAATTGCATCGGAATTAAAATGAGAAGGCACAATGTCGGCTGAAGTACAAGAAGACTGACTCTTCTTACTGTCTATGTTTTGAAATATTCCATTGACACTAGTTATATATTGCGATGGTTCACTACAGGTTTACTGTATCCCTTGGACCTTGTTATTGACGATGAACCACAGAAATTGCATCGGAATTAAATAGAAAATTCACAATGCCGACTGAAGTACAAGAAGACTGACTCTTCTTACTGTCTATGTTTTGAACCATTCCTGTGACACTAGTTATGGATTCCGATGCTTCACCCCAGGTTTACTGTATCCCTTGGTCCTTCTTATTGACGATGAAACTCAGAAATTGCATCGGAATTAAATACAAAAGGCAAAATGCCGTTTTAAGTACACGAAGACTGACTCTTCTTAGTGTCTATGTTTTGAACCATTCCTGTGACACTAGTTATAGATTCCGATGCTACACACCAGGTTTACTTTATCACTTGGACCTTCTTATTAAATACAAGAGACACAATGCAAACTTAAGTACAAGAAAACTGACTCTTCTTACTTACTATGTTTTGAACCATTCCTGTGACACTAGTTATAGATTCCGATGCTTCACTTCAGGTTCACTGTATCCCTCTGACCTACTTACTGACGATGAAACACAGAAATTACATCGGAATGAAATACAAAAGGCACACTGCCGACTAAACTGGAAGAAAACAGACTCTTCTTAATGTATATGTTTTGAACCATTCCTGTGACACTAGTTATAGATTCCGATGCTTCACTTCAGGTTATTGTATCACTCTGACCATCTTATTGACGATGAACACAGAAATTGCCTCTGAATTAAATACAAAGGCACAATGCCGACTTAAGTACAAGAAAACTGACTCTTCTCACTCTCTATGTTTAGAACCATTCCTATGACACTAGTTGTAGATTCCGATGCTTCTCATCAGGTTTACTGTATCCCTCTGACCTTCTTATTGACGATGAAACACAGAAATTGCATCGGAATTAAATACAAAGGCACAATACCGACATAAGTACAAGAAAACTGACACTTCTTACTGTCTATGTTATGAACCATTCCTGTGACACTAGTTATTGATTCCGATTCTTCACTTTAGTTTTACTGTATCGCTCTGACCTTCTTATTGACGATCAAACACAGAAATTGCATCGGAATTAAATACAAAAGGCACAATGCCGACTTAAGTACAAGATGACTGACCCTTATTACTGTCTATGCTTTGAACCATTCTTGTGACACTAGTTATAGATTCCGATGCTTCACTTCAGGTTCACTGTATCGCTCTGACCTTCTTATTGACAATGAAACACTAAAATTCCATCGGAATTAAATACAAAAGCACAATGCCGACTTAAGTACAAGAAGACTGACTCTCCTTACTGACTATGTTTGAACATTCCCTGTGAGACCAGTTTTAGATTCTGTTGCTTCACTATATGTTTACTGTATCCCTTGGACCTTCATATTGACGATGAAACACAGAAATTGCATCAGAATTAAATACAAAAGGCACAACGCCGTCTTAAGTACAGGAAGACTGACTCTTCTTACTGACTACCTTTTGAACATTTCCTGTTATACCAGTTTTAGATTCCGATGCTTCACTATATGTTTACTGTATCCCTTGGACCTTCTTGTTGTCGATGAAACACAGAAATTGCATCAGAATTAAATACAAAAGGCACAATGCTGACTTAAGTACAAGAAGACTGACTCTTCCTACAGACTATGATTTCAACATTTCCTGTGAGACCAGTTTTAGATTCCGATGCTTCACTATATGTTTACTGTATCCCTTGGACCTTCATATTCACGATGGAACACAGAAATTGCATCGGAATTAAATACAAGAGGCACAATACGGACTGAAGTATAAGAAAACTGACTCTTTTTTCTGCGTATGATTTGAACCATTCCCGTGGCACTACTTATAGATTCCGATGCTTCACTTCAGGTATACTATATCTCTCTGTCCTTCGTATTGACGATGAAACACAGAAATTAAATCGGAATTAAATACAAAAGGCACAATGAAGAATCATGTACGAGGAGACTGGCTCTTCTTACAGTCTATGTTTTGAAACTTTCCTGTGAGACCGGTTTTAGATTCCGATGCTTCACTATATGTTTACTGTATCCCTTGGACCTTCTTATTGTCGATGACACACAGAAATTGCATCAGAATTAAATACAAATGGCACAATGCCGACTTAAGTACAAGAAAACTGACTCTTCTTACTGTCTATGATTTGAACCATTCCTGGGACACTAGTTACACATTCCGATGCTTCACTTCAGGTTTACTGTATCCATCTGACCTTCTTATTGACGATGAAACACAGAAATTGCATCGGAATTAAATACAAAAGGCAAAATGCCAACTTAAGTACAAGAAAACTGACTCTTCTTACTGTCTTTCTTTTGAGCCATTCCTGTGACACTAGTTATAGATTTCGATTCTTCACTTCTGGTTTACTGTGTCCCTCTGACCTTCTTATTGACGACTAAACGCAGAAATTGCATCGGAATAAAATACAAATGGCACAATGCCGAGTTAAGTACATGATTTCTGACTCTTCTTACTGTCTATGCTTTGAACCATTCCTGTGACACTAGTTATCGATTACGATGCTTCACTTCAGGCATACTGTATCGCTATGACCTTCTCATTGACGATGAAACACGGAAATTGCTTCGGAATTAAATACAAAAGGCACAATGCCGAATTAAGTATAAGAAGACTGACTCTTCTTACTGACTATCTTTTGAACATTTCCTGTGAGACCAGTTATAGATTCCGATGCTTCACTATATGTTTACTGTATCCCTTGGACCTTCTTATCGACGTTGAATCACAGAAATTGCATCAGAATTACATACAAAAGGCACAATGCTGACTTAAGGACAAGAAGACTGAGTCTTCCCACTGACTATGATTTCAACATTTCCTGTGAGAACAGTGTTAGATTCCGATGCTTCACTATATGTTTACTGTATCTCTTGGACCTTCTTATTGACGATGGAACACAGAAATTGCATCGGAATTAAATAGAAAAGGCACAATGCGGACTTAAGTACAAGAAAACTGACTCTTCTTACTGCGTATGTTTTGAAACACTCCTGTGACACTAGTTATAGATTCCGATGCTTCACTTCTAGTATACTATATCTCTCTGACCTTCTTATTCACGATGAAACACAGAAATTAAATCGAAAATAAATACAAAATCACAATGCCGACTTAAGTACAAGAAGACTGGCTCTTCTTACTGTCTATGATTTGAAACTTTCCTGTGAGACCGGTTTTAGATTCCGATGCTTCACTTCAGGTTTACTGTATCCCTTGGATTATCTTATTGACGACGAAACAAAGAAATTGCATCGGAATTAAATAGAAAAGGCACAATGCCGACTTAAGTACAAGAAAACTGACTCTTCCTACTGTCTATGATTTTAACCATTCCTGTGACACTAGTTATAGATTCCGATATTTCACTTCAGGTTTGCTGTATCCGTCTGACCATCTTATTGGCGATGAAACACGGAAATAGCATCTTAATTAAATACAAAAGGCACAATGCCGAATCAAGAACAAGAAGACTGGCTCTTCCTACTGTCTATGTTTTGAACCATTCCTGTGACACTAGTTATAGATTCCGATGCTTCACTTCGGGTGTACTGTATCCCTCTAACCGTCTTATTGACGATGAAACACAGAAATTGAATCGGAATTAAATACATAGGCACAATGCCGACTCAAGTACAAGAAGACTGGCTCTTCTTACTGTCTATGTTTGAACCATTCCTGTGACACTAGTAGTAGATTCCGATGCTACACTTCTGGTTTACTGGATCCCTCTGACCTTCTTACTGACGATGAAACACAGAAATTGCATCGGAATTAAATACAAAAGCACAATGCCGACTTAGGTACATGAGAACTGACTCTTCTTACTGTCTATGTTTTGAACCATTTCTGTGACACTAGTTACAGATTCCGATGCTGCACTTCAGGTTTACAGTATCCCACTGACCTTCTTATTGATGACGAAACACAGAAATTGCATCGGAATTAAATATAAAATGCACAATGCCAACTCAAGTACAAGCAGACTGGCTCTTCTTATTGTCTGTGTTTGAACCATTCTTGTGACACTAGTTATAGATTCTGATGCTTCACTTCATGTTTACTGTATCCCTCTGACCTTCCTATTCACGATGAAACACAGAAATCGCATCGGAATTAAATAGAAATGGCACAATGCCGTTTAAGTACATTAAAACTGATTCTTCTGACTGTCTATGTTTTGAACCACTTCTGTAACACTAGTTATAGATTCCGATGCTTCACTTCTGGTTTACTGTATCCCTCTGACCTTCTTATTGGAGATGAAACACAGATATTGCATCGGAATTAAATACAAAAGGCACAATGCCGACTTAAGTACAAGAAAACTGACTCATCTTACTGTCTATGTCTGAACCCGTCCTGTGACACTAGTTATGGATTCCGATGCTTCACCTCAGGTTTACTGTATCCCTTTGACCTTCTTATTGACGATGAAACACAGAAATAGCATCGGAATTAAAAACAAAAGGTACTATGCCGACTTAAGTACAAGAAAACTGACTCTTCTTACTGTCTATGTTTTGAACCATTCATGTGACACTAGTTATAGATTCCGATGCTACAGGTTTACTGTATCCCTCTGACCTTCTTATTGACGATGAAACACAGAAATTGCATCGGAATTAAATACAAGAGGCACAATGCCGACTTAAGTACAAGAAAACTGACTCTTCTTACTGTCTATGTTTTGAACCATTCCTGTGACACTAGTTATAGATTCCGATGCTTCACTTCAGGTTTACTGTATCCCTCTGACCTTCTTATTGACGATGAAACACAGAAATCGTATCGGAATTAAATACAAATGGCACAATGCCGACTTAGGTACAAGAAATCTGACTCTTCTTACTGTCTATGTTTTGAACCATTCCTGTGACACTAGTTATCGATTCCGATGCTTCACTTCAGGTTTACTGTATCGCTCTGACCTTCTTATTGACGATGAAACACAGAGATTGCATCGGAATTATGTACAAAAGGCACAATGCCGAATTAAGTACAAGAAAACTGACTCTTCCTACTGTCTATGTTTTGAACCATTCCTGTGACACTAGTTATAGTTTCCGATGCTTCACTTCGGGTTTACTGTATCCCTCTGACCGTCTTATTGACGATGAAACACAGAAATTGCATCGGAATTAAATACATAGGCACAATGCCGACTCAAGTACAAGATGACTGGCTCTTCTTACTATCTATGTTTGAACCATTTCTGTGACACTAGTTATAGATTCCGATTCCTCACTTCAGGTTTACTGCATCCCTCGGACCTTGTTATTGACGATGAAACACAGAAATTGCATCGGAATTAAATACAAAAGGCACAATGCCGACTTAAGTACAAGAAAACTGACTCTTCTTATTGTCCATGTTTTGAAGCATTCCCGTGACACTAGTTATAGATTCCGATGCTACACTTCAGGTTTACTGTGTCACTCTGACCTTGAAACACAGAAATTGCATCGGAATTAAATACAAAAGCACAATGCCGACTTAAGTACAAGAGAACTGACTCTTGATACTGTCTATGTTTTGAACCATTCCTGTGACACTAGTAATAGATTCCGATGATACACTTCAGGTTTACTGGATCCCTCTGACCTTCTTATTGACGATGAAACACAGAAATTGCATCGGAATTAAATACAAAAGCACAATGCCGACTTAAGTACATGAGAACTGACCTTTCTTACTGTCTATGTTTTGAACCATTTCTGTGACACTAGGTACAGATTCCGATGCTTCACTTCATGTTTATTGTATCCTACTGACCACCTTATTGATGACGAAACACAGAAATTGCACCGGAATTAAATACAAAATGCACAATGCCAACTCAAGTACAAGAAGACTGGCTCTTCTTATTGTCTGTCTTTTGAACCATTCCTGTGACACTAGTTATAGATTCCGATGCTTCACTTCAGGTTTACTGTATCCCTCTGACCTTCTTGTTGACGATGAAACACAGAAATCGCATCGGAATTAAATAGAAAAGGCACAATGCCGATTAAGTACATTAAAACTGATTCTTCTGACTGTCTATGTTTTGAACCACTTCTGTAACACTAGTTATAGATTCCGATGCTTCACTTCTGGTTTACTGTATCCCTCTGACCTTCTTATTGGTGATGAAACACAGATATTGCATCGGAATTGAATACAAAAGGCACAATGCCGACTTCAGTTCAAGAAAACTGACTCTTCTTACTGTCTATGTTTTGAACCATTCATGTGACACTAGTTATAAATTCCGATGCTTCACTTCAGGTTTACTGTATCCCTCTGACCTTCTTATTGACGATGAAACACAGAAATTGCATCGGAATTAAATACAAAAGGCACAATGCCGACTCAAGTACAAGAGGACTGGCTCTTCTTACTGTCTATGTTTTGAAACTTTCCTGTGAGACCGGTTTTAAATTCCGATGCTTCACTTCAGGTTTACTGTATCCCTCTGACCTTCTTATTGACGATGAAATACAGAAATTGCATCGGAATTAAATACAAAAGGTACAATGCCGACTTATGTACAAGAAAACTGACTCTTCTTACTGTCTATATTTTGAACCATTCCTGTGACACTAGTTATAGATTCCGATGCTTCACTTCAGGTTTACTGTGTACCTCTGACATTCTTATTGACGATGAAACACAGAAATTGTATCGGAACTAAATACAAAAGGCACAATGCCGACTTAAATACAAGAAAACTGACTCTTCTTACTGTCTATGTCTGAACCATTCCTGTGACACTAGTTATGGATTTCGATGTTTCACTTCCTGTTTACTGTATCCCTCTGACCTTCTTATTGACGATGAAACACAGATATTGCATCGGAATAAAATACCAAAGGCCCAATGCCGACTTAAGTATAAGAAAACTGACTCTTATTACTGTCTATGTTTTGAACGAATCCTGTGACACTAGTTATAGATTCCGATGCTTCACTTCAGGTTTACTGTATCCCTCTGACCTTCTTATTGACGATGCAACACAGAAATTGCATCGGAATTAAAAACAAAAGGTTCTATGCGGACTTAAGTACAAGAAAACTGACTCTTCTTACTGTCTATGTTTTGAACCATTCATGTGATACTAGTTATAGATTCCGATGCTTCAGGTTTACTGTATCCCTCTGACCTTCTTATTGACGATGAAACACAGAAATTGCATCGGAATTTAATACAAGTGGCACAATGCCGACTTAAGTACAAGAAAACTGACTCTTCTTACTGTCTATGTTTTGAACCATTCCTGTGACACTAGTTATAGATTCCGATGCTTCACTTCAGGTTTACTGTATCCCTCTGACCTTCTTATTGACGATGAAACACAGAAACTGCATCGGAATTAAATACAAAAGGTACAATGCCGACAGAAGTACAAGAAAACTGACTCCTCTTACTGTCTATGTTTTCAACCATTCATGTGACACTAGTTATAGATTCCGATGTTTCACGTCAGGTTTACTGTATCCCTCTGCCCTTCTTATTGACGATGAAACATAGAAATTGCATCGGAATTAAATACAAGAGGCACAATGCCGACTTACGTACAAGAAAACTGACACTTCTCACTTTCTATGTTTTGAACCATTCCTGAGACACTAGTTGCAGATTCCGATGCTACACTTCAGGTTTACTGTATCACTCTGACCTTCTTATTGACGATGAAATACAGAAGTTGCATCGGAATTAAATAGAAAAACACAATGCCGACTTAAGTATAAGAGACCTGACACTTTTTACTGTCTGTGTTTTGAACCACTCCTGTGACACTAGTTATAGATTCCGATGTTTCACTTCAGGTTTACTGTATCCCACTGACCTTCTTATTGATGATGAAACACAGAAATTGCATCGGAATGAAATACAAAATGCATAACGCCATCTCAAGTACTGGAAAACTGGTTCTTCTTACTGTCTGTGTTTTGAACCATTCCTGTGACACTAGTAATAGATTCCGATGCTTCACTTCAGGTTTACTGTATCCCTCTGAACTTCTTATTGACGATGAAACCCAAAATTTGCATCGGAATTAAATAGAAAAGGCACAATGAGGATTAAGTAAATGAAAACTGATTCTTATTACTATCTATGTTTTGAACCATTCTTGTGACGCTAGTTATAGATTCCGATGCTTCACTTCAGGTTTACTGTATCCCACTGAACTTCTTATTGACGATGAAACACAGAAATTGCATCGGAATTAAATACAAAAGACACAATGCGGACTCAAGTACAAGAAGACTGGCTCTTCTTATTGTCTATGTTTTGAAACTTTCCTGTGAGACCGGTTTTAGATTCCGATGCTTCACTTCAGGTTTACTGTATCCCTCTGACCTTCTTATTGACGATGAAACACAGAAATTGCATCGGAATTAAATACAAAACGTACAATGCCGACTTAAGTACAAGAAAACTGACTCTTCTTAATGTCTATGTTTTGAACCATTCATGTTACACTAGTTATAGATTCCGATGCTTCACTTCAGGTTTAGTGTATCCCTCTGACCTTCCTATTGACGATGAAACATAGAAATTGCATCGGGATTAAATACAAGAGTCACAATGCCGACATAAGTACAAGAAAACTGACTCTTCTTACTTTCTATGTATTGAACCATTCCTGTGACACTAGTTGTAGATTCCGATGCTACACTTCAGGTTTACTGTATCCCTCTGACCTTCTGATTGACGATGAAACACAGAAATAGCATCGGAATTAAATACTAAAAGGCACAATGCCGACTTAAGTACAAGAAAAGTGACTCTTCTTACTGCCTATGCTTTGAACCATACCTGTGACACTAGTTATAGATTCCGATGCTTCACCTCAGGTTTACTGTATACTTCTGACCTTCTTAATGACGATGAAACACAGAAATAGCATCAGAATGCAATACAAAAGGCACAATGCTGACTTAAGTACAAGAAAACTGACTCTTCTTACTGTCTATGTTTTGAACCATTCTTGTGACACTAGTTATAGATTTTGATGCTTCTCTTCAGGTTTACTGTATCACTCTGACCTTCTTATTGACGATGAAACACAGAAAATGCATCGGATTTAAATAGGAAAGGCACAATGCTGACATAGGTACAAGAAAACTGACTCTTCTTACTGTCTATGTTTTGAACCATTCCTGTGACACTAGTTATAGATTCCGATGCTAAACTTCAGGTTTACTGTATCCCACTGACCTTCCTATTGACGATGAAACACAGATATTGTATCGGAATTAATTACAAAAGGCACAATGCTGACTTAAGTACAAGAAAAGTGACTCTTCTCACTGTCTCTGCTTTGAAGCATTCCGTTGACACTAGTTATAGATTCCGATGCTTCAGTTCAGGTTTACTGTGTCACTCTGATCTTCTTATTCACGAAGAAACACAGAAATTGCATCGGAATTGAATACAAAAGCACAATGGCGACTTAAGTACAAGAGAGCTGACTCTTCCTACTGTCTATGTTTTGAACCACTCCTGTGACACTAGTAATAGATTCCGATGCTACACTTCTGGTTTACTGGATCCCTCTGACCTTCTTACTGACGATGAAACACAGATATTGCATCGGAATTAAATACAAAAGCACAATGCCGACTTAGGTACATGAGAACTGACTCTTCTTACTGTCTATGTTTTGAACCATTTCTGTGACACTAGTTACAGATTCCGATGCTGCACTTCAGGTTTACAGTATCCCACTGACCTTCTTATTGATGACGAAACACAGAAATTGCATCGGAATTAATTACAAAATGCACAATGCCAACTCAAGTACAAGAAGACTGGCTCTTCTTATTGTCTGTGTTTTGAACCATTCCTGTGACACTAGTTATAGATTCCGATGCTTCACTTCTGGTTTACTGTATCCCTCTGACATTCTTATCGGAGATGAAACACAGATGTTGCATCGGAATTAAATACAAAAGGCACAATGCCGACTTAAGTACAAGAAAACTGACTCTTATTACTGTCTATGTCTGAACCATTCCTGTGACACTAGTTATGGATTCCGATGCTTCACCTCAGGTTTACTGTATCCCTATGACCTTCTTATTGACGATGAAACACAGAAATTGCATCGGAATTAAAAACAAAAGGTACTATGCCGACTTAAGTACAAGAAAACTGACTCTTCTTACTGTCTATGTTTTGAACCATTCATGTGATACTAGTTATAGATTCTGATGCTTCAGGTTTACTGTATCCCTCTGACCTTCTTATTGACGATGAAACACAGAAATTGCATCGGAATATAATACAAGAGGCACAATGCCGACTTAAGTACAAGAAAACTGACTCTTCTTACTGTCTATGTTTTGAACCATTCCTTTGACACTAGTTAAGGATTTCGATGCTTCACTTCAGGTTTACTGTATCCCTCTGACCTTCTTATTGACGATGAAACACAGAAACTGCATCGGAATTAAATACAAAAGGTACAATGCCGACAGATGTACATGAAAACTGACTCCTCTTACTGTCTATGTTTTCAACCATTCATGTGACACTAGTTATAGATTCCGATGTTTCACGTCAGGTTTACTGTATCCCTCTGCCCTTCTTATTGACGATGAAACATAGAAATTGCATCGGAATTAAATACAAGAGGCACAATGCCGACTTACGTACAAGAAAACTGACTCTTCTTAATTTCTATGTTTTGAACCATTCCTGTGACACTAGTTGCAGATTACGATGCTACACTTCAGGTTTACTGTATCACTCTGACCTTCTTATTGACGATGAAATACAGAAGTTGCATCGGAATTAAATAGAAAAGCACAATGCCGACTTAAGTACAAGAGAACTGACACTTTTTACTGTCTGTGTTTTGAACCACTCCTGTGACACTAGTTATAGATTCCGATGTTTCACTTCAGGTTTACTGTATCCCACTGACCTTCTTATTGATGATGAAACACAGAAATTGCATCGGAATGAAATACAAAATGCATAACGCCATCTCAAGTACTGGAAAACTGGTTCTTCTTACTGTCTGTGTTTTGAACCATTCCTGTGACACTAGTAATAGATTCGAATGCTTCAAGGTTTACTGTATCCCTCTGAACTTCTTATTGACGATGAAACCCAAAATTTGCATCGGAATTAAATAGAAAAGGCACAATGAGGATTAAGTAAATGAAAACTGATTCTTATTACTATCTATGTTTTGAACCATTCATGTGACGCTAGTTATAGATTCCGATGCTTCACTTCAGGTTTACTGTATCCCTCTGAACTTCTTATTGACGATGAAACACAAAAATTGCATCGGAATGAAATACAAAAGACACAATGCGGACTCAAGTACAAGAAGACTGGCTCTTCTTATTGTCTATGTTTTGAAACTTTCCTGTGAGACCGGTTTTAGATTCCGATGCTTCACTTCAGGTTTACTGTATCCCTCTGACCTTCTTATTGACGATGAAACACAGAAATTGCATCGGAATTAAATACAAAACGTACAATGCCGACTTAAGTACAAGAAAACTGACTCTTCTTAATGTCTATGTTTTGAACCATTCATGTGACACTAGTTATAGATTCCGATGCTTCACTTCAGGTTTAGTGTATCCCTCTGACCTTCCTATTGACGATGAAACATAGAAATTGCATCGGGATTAAATACAAGAGTCACAATGCCGACATAAGTACAAGAAAACTGACTCTTCTTACTTTCTATGTATTGAACCATTCCTGTGACACTAGTTGTAGATTCCGATGCTACACTTCAGGTTTACTGTATCCCTCTGACCTTCTGATTGACGAAGAAACACAGAAATAGCATCGGAATTAAATACAAGAGGCACAATGCAGACTTAAGTACAAGAAAACTGACTCTTCTTACTGTCTATGTTTAGAACCGTTCCTGTGACAGTAGTTATAGATTCCGATGCTTCACTTTAGGTTTACTGTATCCCTCTGACCTTCTTACTGACGATGAAACACAGAAATTGCATCGGAATTAAATACTAAATGGCACAATGCCGACTTAAGTACAAGAAAAGTGACTCTTCTTACTGCCTATGCTTTGAACCATACCTGTGACACTAGTTATAGATTCCGATGCTTCACCTCAGGTTTACTGTATACTTCTGACCTTCTTAATGACGATGAAACACAGAAATAGCATCAGAATGCAATACAAAAGGCACAATGCTGACTTAAGTACAAGAAAACTGACTCTTCTTACTGTCTATGTTTTGAACCATTCTTGTGACACTAGTTATGGATTTTGATGCTTCTCTTCAGGTTTACAGTATCCCTCTGACCTTCTTATTGACGATGAAACACAGAAATAGCATCGGAATTAAATATAAAAGGCACAATGCCGACTTAAGTACAAGAAAACTGACTCTTCTTACTGTCTCTGTTTGAACCATTCCTGTGACACTAGATATGGATTCCGATGCTTCAGTTCTTGTTTACTGTATCCCTCTGACCATCTTATTGACGATGAAACACAGAAATAGCATCGGAATAAAATAAAAAAGGCACAATGCCGACTCAAGTACAAGAAAACTGACTCTTCTTACTGTCTATGCTTTGAACCATTCATGTGACACTATATATAGATTCCGATGCTTCACTTCAGGTTTACAGTATCCCTCTGACCTTCTTATTGACGATGAAACACAGAAATTGCTTCGGAATTAAATACAAAAGGACAATGCCAACTTAAGTACAAGATAACTGACACTTCTTACTGTCTATGTTTTGAACCATTCCAGTGACACTAGTTATAGATTCCGATGCTTCACTTCAGGTTTACTGTATCCCTCTGACATTCTTATTGACGATGAAAAACAGAAATTGCATCGGAATTAAATAGGAAAGGCACAATGCTGACATAGGTAAAAGAAAACTGACTCTTCTTACTGTCTATGTTTTGAACCATTCATGTGACTCTAGTTATAGATTACGATGCTTCACTGCAGGTTTACTGTATCCCTCTGACCTTCTTATTGACGATGAAACACAGAAATTGCATCGCAATTAAATATAAGAGGCACAATGCCGACAGAAGTACAAGATAACTGACTCTTCTTCCTGTCTATGCTTTGAACAATTCCTGTGACACTAGTTATAGATTCCGATGCCTCACTTCAGGTTTACCGTATCCTTCCGACCTTCTTATTGACGATGAAACACAGAAATTGCATCGGATTAAATACAAAAGGCACAATGCCGACTTAAGTACAAGAAAACTGACTCTTCTTACTGTCTATGTTTTGAACCATTCCTGTGACACTAGTTATAGATTCCGATGCTTCACTTCAGGTTTACTGTATACCTTTGACCTCCTATTGACGATGAAACACAGAATTTGCATCGGAATTAAATAGAAAAGGCACAATGCCGACTTAAGTACAAGAAAACTGACTCTTCTTAATGTCTCTGCTTAGAAGCATTCCGTTGACACTAGTTATAGATTCCGATGCTTCAGTTCAGGTTTACTGTGTCACTCTGATCTTCTTATTCACGAAGAAACACAGAAATTGCATTGGAATTAAATACAAAAGCACAATGGCGACTTAAGTACAAGAGAACTGACTCTTCCTACTGTCTATGTTTTGAACCATTCCTGTGACACTAGTAATAGATTCCGATGCTACACTTCTGGTTTACTGGATCCCTCTGACCTTCTTACTGACGATGAAACACAGAAATTGCATCGGAATTAAATACAAAAGCACAATGCCGACTTAGGTACATGAGAACTGACTCTTCTTACTGTCTATGTTTTGAACCATTTCTGTGACACTAGTTACAGATTCCGATGCTGCACTTCAGGTTTACAGTATCCCACTGACCTTCTTATTGATAACGAAACACAGAAATTGCATCGGAATTAAATACAAAATGCACAATGCCAACTCAAGTACAAGAAGACTGGCTCTTCTTATTGTCTGTGTTTTGAACCATTCCTGTGACACTAGTTATAGATTCCGATGCTTCACTTCTGGTTTACTGTATCCCTCTGACCTTCTTATCGGAGATGAAAAACAGATATTGCATCGGAATTAAATACAAAAGGCACAATGCCGACTTAAGTACAAGAAAACTGACTCTTCTTACTGTCTATGTCTGAACCATTCCTGTGACACTAGTTATGGATTCCGATGCTTCACCTCAGGTTTACTGTATCCCTTTGACCTTCTTATTGACGATGAAACACAGAAATTGCATCGGAATTAAAAACAAAAGGTACTATGCCGACTTAAGTACAAGAAAACTGACTCTTCTTACTGTCTATGTTTTTAACCATTCATGTGACACTAGTTATAGATTCCGATACTTCAGGTTTACTGTATCCCTCTGACCTTCTTATTGACGATGAAACACAGAAATTCAATCGGAATTAAATACAAGAGGCACAATGCCGACTTAAGTACAAGAAAACTGACTCTTCTTACTGTCTATGTTTTGAACCATTCCTTTGACACTAGTTATAGATTCCGATGCTTCACTTCAGGTTTACTGTATCCCTCTGACCTTCTTATTGACGATGAAACACAGAAATCGTATCGGAATTAAATCCAAAGGCACAATGCCGACTTAGCTACAAGAAATCTGACTCTTCTTACTGTCTATGTTTTGAACCATTCCTGTGACACTAGTTATCGATTCCGATGCTTCACTTCAGGTTTACCGTATCGCTCTGACCTTCTTATTGACGATGAAACACAGAGATTGCATCGGAATTATATACAAAAGGCACAATGCCGAATTAAGTACAAGAAAACTGACTCTTCCTACTGTCTATGTTTTGAACCATTCCTGTGGCACTAGTTATAGATTCCGATGCTTCACTTCGGGTTTACTGTATCCCTCTGACCGTCTTATTGAAGATGAATCACAGTAATTGCATCGGAATTAAATACATAGGCACAATGCCGACTCAAGTACAAGAAGACTGGCTCTTCTTACTATCTATGTTTGAACCATTTCTGTGACACTAGTTATAGATTCCGATGCCTCACTTCAGGTTTACTGCATCCCTCGGACCTTGTTATTGACGATGAAACACAGAAATTGCATCGGAATTAAATACAAAAGGCACAATGCCGACTTAAGTACAAGAAAACTGACTCTTCTTATTGTCTATGTTTTGAAGCATTCCCGTGACACTAGTTATAGATTCCGATGCTACACTTCAGGTTTACTGTGTCACTCTGACCTTGAAACACAGAAATTGCATCGGAATTAAATACAAAAGCACAATGCCGACTTAAGTACAAGAGAACTGACTCTTCCTACTGTCTATGTTTGAACCATTCCTGTGACACTAGTTATAGATTCCGATGCTTCACCTCAGGTTTACTGTATACTTCTGACCTTCTTATTGACGATGAAACACAGAAATTGCATCGGAATTAAATACAAAACGTACAATGCCGACTTAAGTACAAGAAAACTGACTCTTCTTAATGTCTATGTTTTGAACCATTCATGTGACACTAGTTATAGATTCCGATGCTTCACTTCAGGTTTACTGTATCCCTCTGACCTTCTTATTGACGATGAAACACAGAAATTGCATCGGAATTAAATACAAAACGTACAATGCCGACTTAAGTACAAGAAAACTGACTCTTCTTAATGTCTATGTTTTGAACCATTCATGTGACACTAGTTATAGATTCCGATGCTTCACTTCAGGTTTACTGTATCCCTCTGAACTTCTTATTGACGATGAAACTCAGAAATTGCATCGGAATTAAATACAAAAGCACAATGCCGACTTAAGTACATGAGAACTGACCTTTCTTACTGTCTATGTTTTGAACCATTTCTGTGACACTAGTTACAGATTCCGATGCTTCACTTCATGTTTACTGTATCCCACTGACCTTCTTATTGATGACGAAACACAGAAATTGCACCGGAATTAAATACAAAATGCACAATGCCAACTCAAGTACAAGAAGACTGGCTCTTCTTATTGTCTGTGTTTTGAACCATTCCTGTGACACTAGTTATAGATTCCGATGCTTCACTTCAGGTTTACTGTATCCCTCTGACCTTCTTATTGACGATGAAACACAGAAATCGCATCGGAATTAAATAGAAAAGGCTCAATGCCGATTAAGTACATTAAAACTGTTTCTTCTGACTGTCTATGTTTTGAACCACTTCTGTAACACTAGTTATAGATTCCGATGCTTCACTTCTGGTTTACTGTATCCCTCTGACCTTCTTATTGGTGAGGAAACACAGATATTGCATCGGAATTGAGTACAAAAGGCACAATGCCGACTTAAGTACAAGAAAACTGACTCTTCTTACTGTCTATGTTTTGAACCATTCATGTGACACTAGTTATAAATTCCGATGCTTCACTTCAGGTTTACTGTATCCCTCTGACCATCTTATTGACGATGAAACACAGAAATTGCATCGGAATTAAATACAAAAGGCACAATGCCGACTCAAGTACAAGAGGACTGGCTCTTCTTACTGTCTATGTTTTGAAACTTTCCTGTGAGACCGGTTTTAAATTCCGATGCTTCACTTCAGGTTTACTGTATCCCTCTGACCTTCTTATTGACGATGAAATACAGAAATTGCATCGGAATTAAATACAAAAGGACAATGCCGACTTAAGTGCAAGAAAACTGACTCTTCTTACTGTCTATGTTTTGAACCATTCCTGTGACACTAGTTATAGATTCCGATGCTTCACTTCAGGTTTACTGTATACCTCTGACATTTTTATTGACGATGAAACACAGAAATTGTATCGGAACTAAATACAAAAGGCACAATGCCGACTTAAGTACAAGAAAACTGACTCTTCTTACTGTCTATGTTTTGAACCATTCATGTGATACTAGTTATAGATTCCGATGCTTCTGGTTTACTGTATCCCTCTGACCTTCTTATTGACGATGGAACACAGAAATTGCATCGGGATTAAATACAAGAGGCCCAATGCCGACATAAGTACAAGAAAACTGACTCTTCTTACTTTCTATGTATTGAACCATTCCTGAGACACTAGTTGTAGATTCCGATGCTACACTTCAGGTTTACTGTATCCCTCTGACCTTCTGATTGACGATGAATCACAGAAATTGCATATGAATTAAATACAAGAGGCACAATGCAGACTTAAGTGCAAGAAAACTGACTCTTCTTACTGTCTATGTTTAGAACCATTCCTGTGACACTAGTTATTGATTCCGATCCTTCACTTTATGTTTACTGTATCCCTCTGACCTTCTTACTGACGATGAAACACCGAAATTGCATCGGAATTAAATACTAAAAGGCACAATGCCGACTTAAGTACAAGAAAACTGACTCTTCTTACTGCCTATGCTTTGAACCATACCTATGACACTAGTTATAGATTCCAATGCTTCACCTCAGGTTTACTGTATACTTCTGACCTTCTTATTGACGATGAAACACAGAAATAGCATCGGAATTAAATACAAATCGTACAATGCCGACTTAAGTACAAGAAAACTGACTCTTCTTAATGTCTATGTTTTGAACCATTCATGTGACACTAGTTATAGATTCCGATGCTTCACTTCAGGTTTAGTGTATCCCTCTGACCTTCTTATTGACGATGAAACACAGAAATTGCATCGGAATTAAATACAAAACGTACAATGCCGACTTAAGTACAAGAAAACTGACTCTTCTTAATGTCTATGTCTTGAACCATTCATGTGACACTAGTTATAGATTCCGATGCTTCACTTCAGGTTTACTGTATCCCTCTGAACTTCTTATTGACGATGAAACACAGAAATTGCATCGGAATTAAATCCAAAAGGCACAATGCAGACTCAAGTACAAGAAGACTGGCTCTTCTTACTGTCTATGTTTTGAAACTTTCCTGTGAGACCGGTTTTAGATTCCGATGCTTCACTTCAGGTTTACTGTATCCCTCTGACCTTCTTATTGACGATGAAACACAGAATATGCATCGGAATTAAATACAAAACGTACAATGCCGACTTAAGTACAAGAAAACTGACTCTTCTTAATATCTATGTTTGAACCATTCATGTGACACTAGTTATAGATTCCGATGCTTCACATCAGGTTTAGTGTATCCCTCTGACCTTCCTATTGACGATGAAACATAGAAATTGCATCGGGATTAAATACAAGAGGCTCAATGCCGACATAAGTACAAGAAAACTGACTCTTCTTACTTTCTATGTATTGAACCATTCCTGAGACACTAGTTGTAGATTCCGATGCTACACTTCAGGTTTACTGTATCCCTCTGACTTTCTGATTGACGATGAAACACAGAAATTGCATCGGAATTAAATACAAGAGGTACAATGCAGACTTAAGTACAAGAAAACTGACTCTTCTTACTCTCTATGTTTAGAACCATTCCTGTGACACTAGTTATAGATTCCGATCCTTCACTTTAGGTTTACTGTATCCCTCTGACCATCTTACTGACGATGAAACACAGAAATTGCATCGGAATTAAATACTAAAAGGCACAATGCCGCCTTAAGTACAAGAAAACTGACTCTTCTTACTGCCTATGCTTTGAACCATACCTATGACACTAGTTATAGATTCCGATGCTTCACCTCAGGTTTACTGTATACTTCTGACCATCTTATTGACGATGAAACACAGAAATTGCATCAGAATGCAATACAAAAGGCACAATGCTGACTTAAGTACAAGAAAACTGACTCTTCTTACTGTCTATGTTTTGAACCATTCCAGTGACACTAGTTATAGATTCCGTTGCCTCACTTCAGGTTTACTGTATCCCTCTGACATTCTTATTGACGATGAAACACAGAAATTGCATCGGAATTAAGTAGGAAAGGCACAATGCTGACAAAGGTAAAAGAAAACTGACTCTTCTTACTGTCTATGTTTTGAACCATTCATGTGACTCTAGTTATAGATTACGATGCTTCACTGCAGGTTTACTGTATCCCTCTGACCTTCTTATTGACGATGAAACACAGAAATTGCATCGGAATTAAATATAAGAGGCACAATGCCGACAGAAGTACAAGAAAACTGACTCTTCTTACTGTCTATGCTTTGAACAATTCCTGTGACACTAGTTATAGATTCCGATGCTTCACTTCAGGTTTACCGTATCCTTCCGACCTTCTTATTGACGATGAAACACAGATATTGCATCGGATTAAATACAAAAGGCACAATGCCGACTTAAGTACAAGAAAACTGACTCTTCTTACTGTCTATGTTTTGAACCATTCCTGTGACACTAGTTATAGATTTCGATGCTTCACTTCAGGTTTACTGTATACCTTTGACCTCCTATTGACGATGAAACTCAGAATTTGCATCGGAATTAAATACAAAAGGCGCAATGCCGACTGAAGTACAAGAAAACTGACTCTTCTTACTGTCTATGTTTGAACCATTCATGTGACACTAGATATAGATTCCAATGCTTCACTTCAGGTATACTGTATCCCTCTGACCTTCTTAATGACGATGAAACACAGAAATTGCATCGAAATTAAATACAAAAGGCACAATGCTGATTTAAATACAAGAAAACTGACTCTTTTTACTGTCTATGTGTTGAACCATTCATGTGACACTAATTATAAATTCCGATGCTTCACTTCAGGTTTACAGTATCCCTCTGACCTTCTTATTGACGATGAAACACAGAAATTAATTCGGAATTACATACAAAAAACACAATGCCGAACTAAGTACAGGAAAACTGACTCTTCTTACTTTCTATGATTTGAACCATTCCTGTGACACTAGTTATAGATTCCGATGCTTCACGTCAGGTTTACTGTATTCCTCTGACCTTCTTATTGACGATGAAACACAGAAATTGCATCGGAATTAAATACAAAAGGCACAATGCCGAACTAAGTACAGGAAAACTGACTCTTCTTACTGTCTATGATTTGAACCATTCCTGTGACACTAGTTATAGATTCCGATGCTTCGCTTCAGGTTAACTGTATTCCTCTGACCTTCTTATTGACGATGAAACACAGAAATTGCATCGGAATTAAATACAAAAGGCATAATGCCGACTTTAGTACAAGAAAACTGACTCTTCTTACTGTCTATGGTTTGAACCATTAGTGTGACACTAGTTATAGATTCCGATGCTTCACTTCAGGTTCACTATATCCCTCTGACCTTCTTATTGACGATGAAACACTGAAATTGCGTCGGAATTAAATACAAAAGGCACAATGCCGACTTAAGTACAAGAAATCTGACTCTTCTTACTGTCTATTTTTGCACCATTCCTGTGACACTAGTTATAGATTCCGGTGCTTCACTTCAGGTTTACTGTATGCCTCTGACCTTCTTATTGACGATGAACCACAGAAATTGCATCGGAATTAAATACAAAAGGCACAATGAGCACTTAAGTACAAGAAAACTGACTCTTTTTACTGTCTATGTTTTGACCCTTTCCTGTGACACTAGATTTAGATTCCGATGCTTTACTTCAGGTTTACTGTATCCCTCTGACCTTCGTATTGACGATGAAACACAGAAATTGCATCGGAACTAAATACAAAAAGCACAATGCCGACTTAAGTACAAGAAAACTTACTCTTCTTACTGTCTATGGTTGAACCATTCCTGTGACACTAGTTATAGATTCCGATGCTTCACTTCCGGATTACTGTATCCCGCTGACCATCTTATTGACGACGAAACACAGAAATAGCATCGGAATAAAATAAAAAAGGCACAATGAACACTTAAGTACAAGAAAACTGACTCTTCTTACTGTCTATGCTTTGAACCTTTCCTGTGACACTAGTTATAGATTCCGATGCTTTACTTCAGGTTTACTGTATCCCTCTGACCTTCGTATTGACGATGAAACACAGAAATTGCATCGGAATTAAATACAAAAGGCACAATGCCAACTTAAGTACAAGAAAACTTACTCTTCTTACCGTCTATGTTTGAACCATTCCTGTGACACTAGTTATAGATTCCGATGCTTCACTTCCGGATTACTGTATACCGCTGACCATCTTATTGACGATGAAACACAGAAATAGCATCGGAATAAAATAAAAAAGGCACAACGGCGACGTAAGTACAAGAAAACTGACTCTTCTTACTGTCTATGTTTTGAACCATTCATGTGACAGTAGTTATAGATTCCGATGCTTCACTTCCGGATTACTGTATCCCGCTGACCATCTTATTGACGACGAAACACAGAAATAGCATCGGAATAAAATAAAAAAGGCACAATGAACACTTAAGAACAAGAAAACTGACTTTTCTTACTGTCTATGATTTGAACCTTTCCTGTGACACTAGTTATAGATTCCGATGCTTTACTTCAGGTTTACTGTATCCCTCTGACCTTCGTATTGACGATGAAACACAGAAATTGCATCGGAATTAAATACAAAACGTACAATGCCGACTTAAGTACAAGAAAACTGACTCTTCTTAATATCTATGTTTTGAACCATTCATGTGACACTAGTTATAGATTCCGATGCATCACTTCAGGTTTAGTGTATCCCTCTGACCTTCCTATTGACGATGAAACATAGAAATTGCATCGGGATTAAATACAAGAGGCCCAATGCCGACATAAGTACAAGAAAACTGACTCTTCTTACTTTCTATGTATTGAACCATTCCTGAGACACTAGTTGTAGATTCCGATGCTACACTTCAGGTTTACTGTATCCCTCTGACCTTCTGATTGACGATGAAACACAGAAATTGCATCGGAATTAAATACAAGAGGCACAATGCAGACTTAAGTACAAGAAAACTGACTCTTCTTACTGTCTATGTTTAGAACCATTCCTGTGACACTAGTTATAGATTCCGATCCTTCACTCTAGGTTTACTGTATCCCTCTGACCTTCTTACTGACGATGAAACACAGAAATTGCATCGGAATTAAATACTAAAAGGCACAATGCCGACTTAAGTACAAGAAAACTGACTCTTCTTACTGCCTATGCTTAGAACCATACCTATGACACTAGTTATAGATTCCGATGCTTCACCTCAGGTTTACTGTATACTTCTGACCTTCTTATTGACGATGAAACACAGAAATTGCATCAGAATGCAATACAAAAGGCACAATGCTGACTTAAGTACAAGAAAACTGACTCTTCTTACTGTCTATGTTTTGAACCATTCCAGTGACTCTAGTTATAGATTCCGTTGCTTCACTTCAGGTTTACTGTATCCCTCTGACATTCTTATTGACGATGAAACACAGAAATTGCATCGGAATTAAGTAGGAAAGGCACAATGCTGACAAAGGTAAAAGAAAACTGACTCTTCTTACTGTCTATGTTTTGAACCATTCATGTGACTCTAGTTATAGATTACGATGCTTCACTGCAGGTTTACTGTATCCCTCTGACCTTCTTATTGACGATGAAACACAGAAATTGCATCGGAATTAAATATAGGAGGCACAATGCCGACAGAAGTACAAGAAAACTGACTCTTCTTACTGTCTGTGCTTTGAACAATTCCTGTGACACTAGTTATAGATTCCGATGCTTCACTTCAGGTTTACTGTATCCTTCCGACCTTCTTATTGACGATGAAACACAGGAATTGCATCGGATTAAATACAAAAGGCACAATGCCGACTTAAGTACAAGGAAACTGACTCTTCTTACTGTCTATGTTTGAACCATTCATGTGACACTAGATATAGATTCCGATGCTTCACTTCAGGTATACTGTATCTTATTGACGATGAAACACAGAAATTGCATCGAAATTAAATACAAAAGGCACTATGCTGATTTAAATACAAGAAAACTGACTCTTCTTACTGTCTATGTTTTGAACCATTCCAGTGACTCTAGTTATAGATTCCGTTGCTTCACTTCAGGTTTACTGTATCCCTCTGACATTCTTATTGACGATGAAACACAGAAATTGCATCGGAATTAAGTAAGAAAGGCACAATGCTGACAAAGGTAAAAGAAAACTGACTCTTCTTACTGTCTATGTTTTGAACCATTCATGTGACTCTAGTTATAGATTTCGATGCTTCACTTCAGGTTTACTGTATACCTTTGACCTCCTATTGACGATGAAACACAGAATTTGCATCGGAATTAGATACAAAAGGCACAATGCCGACTTAAGTACAAGAAAACTGACTCTTCTTACTGTCTATGTTTGAACCATTCATGTGACACTAGATATAGATCCCGATGCTTCACTTCAGGTATACTGTATCTTATTGACGATGAAACACAGAAATTGCATCGAAATTAAATACAAAAGGCGCAATGCTGATTTAAATACAAGAAAACTGACTCTTCTCACTGTCTATGTGTTGAACCATTCATGTGACACTAGTTATAGATTCCGATGCTTTACTTCAGGTTTACTGTATTCCTCTGACCTTCTTATTGACGATGAAACACAGAAATTGCATCGGAATTAAATACAAAAGGCACAATCCCGAACTAAGTACAGGAAAACTGACTCTTCTTACTGTCTATGATTTGAACCATTCCTGTGACACTAGTTATAGATTCCGATGCTTCGCTTCAGGTTAACTGTATTCCTCTGACCTTCTTATTGACGATGAAACACAGAAATTGCATCGGAATTAAATACAAAAGGCATAATGCCGACTTTAGTACAAGAAAACTGACTCTTCTTACTGTCTATGGTTTGAACCATTAGTGTGACACTAGTTATAGATTCCGATGCTTCACTTCAGGTTCACTGTATCCCTCTGACCTTCTTATTGACGATGAACCACAGAAATTGCATCGGAATTAAATACAATAGGCACAATGAGCACTTAAGTACAAGAAAACTGACTCTTTTTACTGTCTATGTTTTGAACCTTTCCTGTGACACTAGATTTAGATTCCGATGCTTTACTTCAGGTTTACTGTATCCCTCTGACCTTCGTATTGACGATGAAACACAGAAATTGCATCGGAAATAAATACAAAAAGCACAATGCCGAATTAAGTACAAGAAAACTTACTCTTCTTACTGTCTATGGTTGAACCATTCCTGTGACACTAGTTATAGATTCCGATGCTTCACTTCCGGATTACTGTATCCCGCTGACCATCTTATTGACGACGAAACACAGAAATAGCATCGGAATAAAATAAAAAAGGCACAATGAACACTTAAGTACAAGAAAACTGACACTTCTTACTGTCTATGTTTTGAACCTTTCCTGTGACACTAGTTATAGATTCCGATGCTTTACTTCAGGTTTACTGTATCCCTCTGACCTTCGTATTGACGATGAAACACAGAAATTGCATCGGAATGAAATACAAAAGGCACAATGCCAACTGAAGTACAAGAAAACTTACTCGTCTTACAGTCTATGTTTGAACCATTCCTGTGACACTAGTTATAGATTCCGATGCTTCACTTCCGGATTACTGTATCCCGCTGACCATCTTATTGACGATGAAACACAGAAATAGCATCGGAATAAAATAAAAAAGGCACAACGGCGACTTAAGTACAAGAAAACTGACTCTTCTTACTGTCTATGTTTTGAACCATTCATGTGACAGTAGTTATAGATTCCGATGCTTCACTTCAGGCTTACTATATCCCTCTGACCTTCTTATTGACGATGATACACAGAAGTTGCGTCGGAATTAAATACAAAAGGCACAATGCCGACTTAAGTACAAGAAAACTGACTCCTCTTACTGTCTATGTTTTGAACCATTCCTGTGACACCAGTTATAGATTCCGATGCCTCACTTCATGTTTACTGTATCCCTCTGACCTTCTTATTGACGATGAAACACAGGAATTGCATCGGAATCAAATACAAAAGGCACAATACCGACTTAAGTACAAGAAAACTGACTCTTCTTACTGTCTATACTTTGAACCAATCCTGTGGCACTAGTTATAGATTCCGATGCTTCACTTCAGGTTCACTGTATCCCTCTGACCCTCTTATTGACGATGAAACACTGAAATTCCATCGGAAAGAAATACAAAATGCACAATGCCGACTTAGGTACAATAAAACTGACTCTTCTTACTGTCTATGTTTTGAACCATTCCAGTGACACTAGTTATAGATTCCGATGCTTCACTTCAGGTTTACTGTATACCTCTCACCTTCTTATTGACGATGAAACACAGAATTTGCATCGGAATTAAATACAAAAGGCATAATCCCGACTTAAGTACAAGAAAACTGACTCTTCTTACTGTCTATGTTTTGAACCATTCCTATGACACTAGTTATAGATTCTGATGCTTCACTTCAGGTTTACTGTATCCCTCTGACCTTCTTATTGACGATGAAACACAGAAATTGCATCGAAATTAAATACAAAAGGCACAGTGCTGATTTAAATACAGGAAAACTGACTCTTCATACTGTCTATGTTTGAACCATTCATGTGACACTAGATATAGATTCCAATGCTTCACTTCAGGTATACTGTATCCCTCTGACCTTCTTATTGACGATGAAACACAGAAATTGCATCGAAATTAAATACAAAAGGCACAATGCTGATTTAAATACAAGAAAACTGACTCTTTTTACTGTCTATGTGTTGAACCATTCATGTGACACTAATTATAAATTCCGATGCTTCACTTCAGGTTTACAGTATCCCTCTGACCTTCTTATTGACGATGAAACACAGAAATTAATTCGGAATTACATACAAAAAACACAATGCCGAACTAAGTACAGGAAAACTGACTCTTCTTACTTTCTATGATTTGAACCATTCCTGTGACACTAGTTATAGATTCCGATGCTTCACTTCAGGTTTACTGTATTCCTCTGACCTTCTTATTGACGATGAAACACAGAAATTGCATCGGAATTAAATACAAAAGGCACAATGCCGAACTAAGTACAGGAAAACTGACTCTTCTTACTGTCTATGATTTGAACCATTCCTGTGACACTAGTTATAGCTTCCGATGCTTCGCTTCAGGTTAACTGTATTCCTCTGACCTTCTTATTGACGATGAAACACAGAAATTGCATCGGAATTAAATACAAAAGGCATAATGCCGACTTTAGTACAAGAAAACTGACTCTTCTTACTGTCTATGGTTTGAACCATTAGTGTGACACTAGTTATAGATTCCGATGCTTCACTTCAGGTTCACTATATCCCTCTGACCTTCTTATTGACGATGAAACACTGAAATTGCGTCGGAATTAAATACAAAAGGCACAATGCCGACTTAAGTACAAGAAATCTGACTCTTCTTACTGTCTATTTTTGTACCATTCCTGTGACACTAGTTATAGATTCCGGTGCTTCACTTCAGGTTTAGTGTATGCCTCTGACCTTCTTATCGACGATGAACCACAGAAATTGCATCGGAATTAATTACAAAAGGAACAATGAGCACTTAAGTACAAGAAAACTGACTCTTTTTACTGTCTATGTTTTGAACCTTTCCTGTGACACTAGATTTAGATTCCGATGCTTTACTTCAGGTTTACTGTATCCCTCTGACCTTCGTATTGCCGATGAAACACAGAAATTGCATCGGAACTAAATACAAAAAGCACAATGCCGACTTGAGTACAAGAAAACATACTCTTCTTACTGCCTATGGTTGAACCATTCCTGTGACACTAGTTATAGATTCCGATGCTTCACTTCCGGATTACTGTATCCCGCTGACCATCTTATTGACGATGAAACACAGAAATAGCATCGGAATAAAATAAAAAAGGCACAACGGCGACTTAAGTACAAGAAAACTGACTCTTCTTACTGTCTATGTTTTGAACCATTCATGTGACAGTAGTTATAGATTCCGATGCTTCACTTCAGGTTTACTATATCCCTCTGACCTTCTTATTGACGATGATACACAGAAGTTGCGTCGGAATTAAATACAAAAGGCACAATGCCGGCTTAAGTACAAGAAAACTGACTCCTCTTACTGTCTATGTTTTGAACCATTCCTGTGACACCAGTTATAGATTCCGATGCCTCACTTCATGTTTACTGTATACCTCTGACCTTCTTATTGACGATGAAACACAGGAATTGCATCGGAATTAAATACAAAAGGCACAATACCGACTTAAGTACAAGAAAACTGACTCTTCTTACTGTCTATACTTTGAACCAATCCTGTGGCACTAGTTATAGATTCCGATGCTTCACTTCAGGTTCACTGTATCCCTCTGACGCTCTTATTGACGATGAAACACTGAAATTCCATCGGAAAGAAATACAAAATGCACAATGCCGACTTAAGTACAATAAAACTGACTCTTCTTACTGTCTATGTTTTGAACCATTCCTGTGACACTAGTTATAGATTCCGATGCTTCACTTCAGGTTTACTGTATACCTCTCACCTTCTTATTGACGATGAAACACAGAATTTGCATCGGAATTAAATACAAAAGGCATAATCCCGACTTAAGTACAAGAAAACTGACTCTTCTTACTGTCTATGTTTTGAACCATTCCTATGACACTAGTTATAGATTCTGATGCTTCACTTCAGGTTTACTGTATCCCTCTGAACTTCTTATTGACGATGAAACACAGAAATTGCATCGAAATTAAATACAAAAGGCACAGTGCTGATTTAAATACAGGAAAACTGACTCTTCATACTGTCTATGTTTGAACCATTCATGTGACACTAGATATAGATTCCAATGCTTCACTTCAGGTATACTGTATCCCTCTGACCTTCTTATTGACGATGAAACACAGAAATTGCATCGAAATTAAATACAAAAGGCACAATGCTGATTTAAATACAAGAAAACTGACTCTTTTTACTGTCTATGTGTTGAACCATTCATGTGACACTAATTATAAATTCCGATGCTTCACTTCAGGTTTACAGTATCCCTCTGACCTTCTTATTGACGATGAAACACAGAAATTAATTCGGAATTACATACAAAAAACACAATGCCGCACTAAGTACAGGAAAACTGACTCTTCTTACTTTCTATGATTTGAACCATTCCTGTGACACTAGTTATAGATTCCGATGCTTCACTTCAGGTTTACTGTATTCCTCTGACCTTCTTATTGACTATGAAACACAGAAATTGCATCGGAATTAAATACAAAAGGCACAATGCCGAACTAAGTACAGGAAAACTGACTCTTCTTACTGTCTATGATTTGAACCATTCCTGTGACACTAGTTATAGATTCTGATGCTTCGCTTCAGGTTAACTGTATTCCTCTGACCTTCTTATTGACGATGAAACACAGAAATTGCATCGGAATTAAATACAAAAGGCATAATGCCGACTTTAGTACAAGAAAACTGACTCTTCTTACTGTCTATGGTTTGAACCATTAGTGTGACACTAGTTATAGATTCCGATGCTTCACTTCAGGTTCACTATATCCCTCTGACCTTCTTATTGACGATGAAACACTGAAATTGCGTCCGAATTAAATACAAAAGGCACAATGCCGACTTAAGTACAAGAAATCTGACTCTTCTTACTGTCTATTTTTGCACCATTCCTGTGACACTAGTTATAGATTCCGGTGCTTCACTTCAGGTTTACTGTATGCCTCTGACCTTCTTATTGACGATGAACCACAGAAATTGCATCGGAATTAAATACAAAAGGCACAATGAGCACTTAAGTACAAGAAAACTGACTCTTTTTACTGTCTATGTTTTGAACCTTTCCTGTGACACTAGATTTAGATTCCGATGCTTTACTTCAGGTTTACTGTATCCCTCTGACCTTCGTATTGACGATGAAACACAGAAATTGCATCGGAACTAAATACAAAAAGCACAATGCCGACTTAAGTACAAGAAAACTTACTCTTCTTACTGTCTATGGTTGAACCATTCCTGTGACACTAGTTATAGATTCCGATGCTTCACTTCCGGATGACTGTATCCCGCTGACCATCTTATTGACGACGAAACACAGAAATAGCATCGGAATTAAATAAAAAAGGCACAATGAACACTTAAGTACAAGAAAACTGACTCTTCTTACTGTCTATGCTTTGAACCTTTCCTGTGACACTAGTTATAGATTCCGATGCTTTACTTCAGGTTTACTGTATCCCTCTGACCTTCGTATTGACGATGAAACACAGAAATTGCATCGGAATTAAATACAAAAGGCACAATGCCAACTTAAGTGCAAGAAAACTTACTCTTCTTACCGTCTATGTTTTGATCCATTCCTGTGACACTAGTTATAGATTCCGATGCTTCACTTCCGGATTACAGTATACCGCTGACCATCTTATTGACGATGAAACACAGAAATAGCATCGGAATAAAATAAAAAAGGCACAACGGCGACGTAAGTACAAGAAAACTGACTCTTCTTACTGTCTATGTTTTGAACCATTCATGTGACAGTAGTTATAGATTCCGATGCTTCACTTCAGGTTTACCGAATCCTTCCGACCTTCTTATTGACGATGAAACACAGAAATTGCATCGGATTAAATACAAAAGGCACAATGCCGACTTAAGTACAAGAAAACTGACTCTTCTTACTGTCTATGTTTTGAACCATTCCTGTGACACTAGTTATAGATTTCGATGCTTCACTTCAGGTTTACTGTATACCTTTGACCTCCTATTGACGATGAAACACAGAATTTGCATCGGAATTAGATACAAAAGGCACAATGCCGACTTAAGTACAAGAAAACTGACTCTTCCTACTGTCTATGTTTGAACCATTCATGTGACACTAGATATAGATTCCGATGCTTCACTTCAGGTATACTGTATCTTATTGACGATGAAACACAGAAATTGCATCGAAATTAAATACAAAAGGCACAATGCTGATTTAAATACAAGAAAACTGACTCTTCTTACTGTCTATGTGTTGAACCATTCATGTGACACTAATTATAAATTCCGATGCTTCACTTCAGGTTTACAGTATCCCTCTGACCTTCTTATTGACGATGAAACACAGAAATTAAATCGGAATTAAATACAAAAGGCACAATACCGACTTAAGTACAAGAAAACTGACTCTTCTTACTGTCTATACTTTGAACCAATCCTGTGGCACTAGTTATAGATTCCGATGCTTCACTTCAGGTTCACTGTATCCCTCTGACCCTCTTATTGACGATGAAACACTGAAATTCCATCGGAAAGAAATACAAAATGCACAATGCCGACTTAAGTACAATAAAACTGACTCTTCTTACTGTCTATGTTTTGAACCATTCCTGTGACACTAGTTATAGATTCCGATGCTTCACTTCAGGTTTACTGTATACCTCTCACCTTCTTATTGACGATGAAACACAGAATTTGCATCGGAATTAAATACAAAAGGCATAATCCCGACTTAAGTACAAGAAAACTGACTCTTCTTACTGTCTATGTTTTGAACCATTCCTATGACACTAGTTATAGATTCTGATGCTTCACTTCAGGTTTACTTTATCCCTCTGACCTTCTTATTGACGATGAAACACAGAAATTGCATTGAAATTAAATACAAAAGGCACAGTGCTGATTTAAATACAGGAAAACTGACTCTTCATACTGTCTATGATTTGAACCATTCATGTGACACTAATTATAGATTCCGATGCTTCACTTCAGGTTTAATGTATCCCTCTGACCTTTATATTGACGATGAAACACAGAAATTGCATCGAAATTAAATACAAAATTCACAATGCCGACTTAAGTACAAGAAAACTGACTCTTCTTACTGTCTCTGTTTTACCCATTCCTGTGACACTAGTTGTAGATTCCGATGCTTCACTTCAGGTTTTTCTGTATTCCACTGACCTTCTTATTGACGATGAAACACAGAAATTGCATCGGAATTAAATACAAAAGGCACAATGCCGACTTAAGTACAAGAAAACTGGCTCTTCTTAATGGCTATGTTTTGAACCTTTCCTGTGACACTAGTTATAGATTCCGATGCTTTACTTCAGGTTTACTGTATCCCTCTGACCTCCTATTGACGATGAAACACAGAATTTGCTTCGGAATTAAATACAAAAGGCACAATGCCGACTTAAGTACAAGAAAACTGACTCTTCTTACTGTCTATGGTTTTGAACCATTCCTGTGACACTAGTTATAGATTCCGATGCTTCACTTCAGGTTTACTGTATCCCTCTGACATTCTTTGTGACGATGAAACACAGAAATTGCATCGTAATTAAATACAAAAGGCACAATGCAGATTTAAATACAATAAAACTGACTCTTCTTACTGTCTATGTTTTAAACCATTCATGTGACACTAATTATAGATTCCGATGCTTCACTTCAGGTTTACTGTACCGCTCTGACCTTCTTATTGGCAATGAAACACTAAAATTGCATCGGAATTACATACAAAAGGCACAATGCCGAATTAAGTACAATAAAACTGACTCTTCTTACTGTCTATGATTTGAACCATTCCTGTGACACTAGTTATAGATTCCGATGCTTCACTTCAGGTTTACTGTATACCTTTGACCTTCTTATTGACGATGAAACACAGAAATTGCATCGAAATTAAATACAAAAGGCACAATGCCGACCTATGTACAAGAAAACTGACTCTTCTTACTGTCTATGGTTTGAACCATTCCTGTGACACTAGTTATAGGTTCCGATGCTTCACTTCAGGTTTACTGTATCCCTGTGACCTTCTTATTGACGATGAAACACAGAAATTGCATCGAAATTAAATACTAAAGGCACAATGCCGACCTAAGTACAAGAAAACTGACTCTTCTTACTGTCTATGGTTTGAACCATTCCTGTGACACTAGTTATAGATTCCGATGCTTCACTTCAGGTTCACTGTATCCCTCTGACCTTCTTATTGACGATGAAACACAGAAATTGCATCGGAATTAAATACAAAAGGCACAATGCCGACTTAAGTACAAGAAAACTGACTCTTCTTACTGTCTATGTTTGAACCATTCCTGTGACACTAGTTATAGATTCCGATGCTTCACTTCCGGTTTACTGTATCCCTCTGACCATCTTATTGACGATGAAACACAGAAATAGCATCGGAATAAAATACAAACGTCACAATGCCGACTTAAGTACAAGAAAACTGACTCTTCTTACTGTCTACGTTTAAACCATTCCTGTGACACTAGTTATAGATTCTGGTGCTTCACTTCAGGTTTACTGTATCCCTCTGACCTTCTTATTGGCGATGAAACACAGAAATTGCATCGTAATT